>NC_054055.1:16107061-16263728 GCF_017639655.2 Falco naumanni | reverse complement strand
AGCCACCAGCCTGTCGTCGGCAGAGTTGAGGGCAGTGAGATGTGCGCTGCGACACCAGCCAGACAGCGGCTGTCCTCTCTGGTGGCCAAGACAGGCAGGGGCCAGCCCTGCAGATGCCTCGCAGCCCCACCACGGGGTCCTGGGCTGCCGGGGGTCTGTGCCCTGCCAGCTGTGCCCACCCCACGAGCTGCCGTTGGAAGGTTACAAGAATTTGTAAATAGTGGATCATGCTCCTTCCAGAGGAACCTCCAAGATAAAGTACCGTGATTTGAAAAGCAATGCTTGTCCCTCTGAAGAGGAGCAGGAGACATTCTCCAGCACGTTGTTCTGCAGCAGGGTGGCAAGTTTTGTCCTTGGGGTTTAGGTACGAAGGAGTCGGTGCCAGTCATGCTTTTTCCACAGGATGGTTCAAAACTCTCACGTTCCTTCAGGTCCAGGTGCTTTTTCACCAGAAGGATGTGTTACACCTGTGAGCCTGGGCTAACACAGAAGGCAAACTTCTTGTGGCAGGGCAGAAATGTCCACAGGAGGGTTAGGCAGCGTTTAGCTATCAGTCAGGCAGCTCAGTAGGACCAGAAAAGACAGGAGCATCTCTCAGGTCTCATGAAGGTCTCTGTAACAGTGGCCAGGAGGGCTGCTCTGTTCTGTTTTCTCTTTAATTTTGGCTGTTTGACCCTGCATGAACTTAGAAGAGGCTCTGGGAAGGCCAGGAGCTGTCTGGGACAGCTGGCAGCTCAGTAGGATCAGTTACTCCCATTTCTTCAGCACGCACAGGAAAAGTCTCTGGAGCACTTAAGAGTGCTAAGCATTACTACTTAAATCCCACTGAAATCTGGGTTAAGTGTGACCATAGAGGTAGCCCTAAATACTGGTAGGCTTAAGGCAAGGCGTAATGCTGCAGCTGAGCATTGCTAGCTGCTGCTGAATCACCATCCCCCTTATCCCTAAAATCAGTGACACTGCAGGGCTGGGTACCTGATCTAATATAAGCTCTATTGAAAAGAGATTAAAGAGCTATCTAGGGCTCTGTTATATATCTGTAAACTATTGGCAAAGCATGGAAGGATGTTAGGGGACAATGGGAACTGGGGTGATTAATCCTGCAGTAAGAAAGGTGTGAGCATCAGCATAGCCCAGCACACATAATGACTCTGGATAAAGAAGCCACACACCTGTATGTGCATGAAGGGGTGGTGATTCAAGAGAGATAGACTGTCTATATTAATATGACATCAAGTCTTCAAAAGTAAAACAACTTCAGAATGCTAAGATTTTCAGACATGCTCAGCGCTGACCACACTTGAGTTTCAGCAGAATGAACAAAACCTGTGCTGCTTTCTGCAGCAGCTGATTGAAAATAAGGCTGGAAAAGGTCAGACAACACTATTTTGAGAGCAGGGCTTAAATCAAAACCAAGCTAATATGCTGCCAATTCATCATTTGTTGTTGTTGTTTCAAAGTTGTTTAGCCTATTTAAACTCAAAGAAATTGTGCCAATGTCCAGACAAAACTATTTGGAAATGAAATGTCAACACAAGGTCTATAACATGTTGAAATTTAGGTTGGGAGGAAAGAGGAGACTGATTTATTATCTGAATGTGAGTAGAATTTGGCAACTAGAATGGTGTTTGGGGCACACCTAGGACTCATGGTTATTTTGCCCTTCCTCTACCACTGCAGACTTGAAAATCCAAAAAAATAGTTAAGAAGTGACCCCACTGAAGGCTCACCATGATGGATTCACAATAGCTTTGAATGATCCCAGTGGAAGTTTCCCCTCTGGACTCCTGCTCACATACTGAGAGTGACAGGAAGCTTCCCCCTTATTCCAAATATTTGCTTTATTTCAGAAAACAGCACATTCCAATTTCCCATGGCTTGTTTTATGTAGTTGCCCCTTCCCTTGGACTGTGTCCCTGCATGGGATGACCTTTGCCAACTGGCTGATAGCATGTAACCCCTTTTGAGCACACAGCATGCAGAAGAAGGGATGATCTGCCCCTCCTTGCCTTGCAGAGTCTGTGCCACGCCATGACAAGGGTTTCTGAGGCTCTGTGTTCTCCTGTCCTTCCCCCATGTGCACCCCATGACCATGCAGGCACTGCAGCAGGTTCCCCACTCCACTCTGGAGCTTCTCCCTCTTACTCCACAAAGCAGCCCTCACGAGCTGTCTGATGGTTGAGCACATCTTGGACTTGCTGCATCTCTTACCCCTGCCCCAGCCAGAGCCAACTCTGGTACATCGTGGGAAGGGCTGACTAGAGCTGTGGGTCTTGCAACTGTGGGTCAAGCATGTCTGGAGATGCCTGAGAAGACCCCTCCATTCTCTCAAGCTGCTAGTTCATTTCCTGGTTTCAGCTAGGATAGAATTAATTTTCCTCTTAGTAGCTTGTGCAGGGCTGTGTTTTGGATTTGACATGAGAACAGTGTTGATAACACACGGATGGTTTTAGTTGTTGCCTGGTAATGTCTATTTTAAGCCAAGGACTTTTCAGTTTCTCAGCCCCAGCCAGTGAGAAGGATGGAGGGGCATGGGAAATTGGGAGGGGACACAGCCAGGACAGCTGAGCCAAACTACCCAAAGGGATATTCCATACCATAGGATGTCATGCTGAATGTATAAGCTGGGGGAAGAAGAAGAAAGCCAGGGGCAGGGGGACATTTGGCATTGTGGCGTTTGTCTTCCCAAGTAGCCATTAGGCATGCTGGAGCCCGGCTTTCCTGGGGATGGCTGAGCACCTGCCTGCCCGTGGGAAGTGGGGGATGGATTCCTTGTTCTGCTTTGCTTGCGTGCGCGGCTTCTGCTTTACCTATTGAACTGTCTTTACCTCAGCCCATGAGTTTTCTAACTTTTACTCTTCCGATTCTCTCTCCCATCCCACGGAGGGGGGAGTGAGCAAGCGACTGTGTGGGGCTGAGTTGCCAGCCAGGGTTAAACCACGACATTCATGTGTTCAGGTTTTCCTCCTTGGAAACTTAGGGACCATATAGGCATTCCTTTAAAAAAAAGGAAAATAAAATTAAAAAAAAACCCTGAAATTCCAGTGGATGACCTGAGTCAGAGGCACCGTCCATAGCACACACTGGCTTGTAGCCCTTGTCAAGACCCCAAGGTTAACATGTCCCCATTCAGCACCATCTTTTAATCCAGTGGTCTCCAAATATTTTTGATCACAACCTCCATCAGTAAAAAATTTTTGAACATGGACTCCCAGTCTTTGTATATTTATTTATGAATTATGTACATGTGCTACTGTATTAATATATTATATATGTTATAAAACATGCACAAAATTAGGAATTAAAAAAGATCAATTAAAGATTAAATTAACACAGCTCTTAAAATTTAATTTAATTTTATTTATTAATGGCACCAAACCCCCTTTTCTTCCCACAACCCAACAGATTCTTTTGCCTACACCCCACTTCAGGTACCACCACTTTAGCCTGTTGTATGTCACTTACAGGACCACCCACAACCCTGGCACTGATAGCAGAATTGAGGTTCAGGGATCACATGAAATGAAGAGCCATCAGTCTCATGTCCCTTTAGATATGTTTACCTGACACAGCCTGCAGCCAGTTGGCTCAGTTCAGATTCAGTGTATTGTAGTGCAAAGCATGATCCCTGTTTATGGCAGTGGGAATTCATGTACACATCAGTTGTGGGACAGATTCCCAGGATCTCCTTCTCCAGTATGGGATGTCCTAGCATTCATTTGCAAAACCACAGGTGCACAAGGATCACAGTGTCATCTTGAGGTGACTACTCAGCCAATGTCAAGAACCAAAAAATCAGGTGTCACATCCATCAGTAGGACCTCTGCTGCCAGGCATGGCCACCTAAGCTCAGGGAATGGCAGTGTTCATAATTTGAGCGACCAACTCTGTTTCTAAGCCTGCTTAGTCTCTATTATTTCCCATCTGGTGACTCACAGAAAATGACATCAAAGTGACAAAGCACTGGTTGGCTCAGGAGGTAATACCATGTATTTAACCTCTTTAAATTAGGAAATGGCAACAGTGCCACAGGAGCTGTCATTTCTTGTTGTGTTACTGAAGAGGATACAAACCCAAGAATGTTTCACTGTTGTGAAGACAGATGATGGTAATTTGTGGAGATTTCAAGACATGGCAAAGAGCAAGCAAAACCAAACCAGTGCAACTTGGGGTTGGAATGGAGGAGTTTACCATGGCAGTGGGAGGGTGATGGAGGGCACATCTCTGATGCATGGACAGTGAAAAAGGGTACCAGACTTCAGCAGGGTCTAAAAGAACCTGCCACCTGCTACTGGGCATAGGATGAATTTCCAGCAGCTCTATATTTTCAGATTAGGAGAAAATTCTAATCAATTTTCACAGTGTGTTAAGACATACGAGCTCCTGGGATAGAACAGGTACAAGTGGACTTACCAGATTTGGCAAACAGAGCAGTAGTGAGATGTGGAAGAAACTCTGCAAGCCCAGGTAACAGCGTGCTGCCTCTAGAGACTTCAGAGCATCACTTACCATTGTCAGAGAATTTGAAATTATGTGCTGCAGTAATGCCATGTTTTTACAATTGCCATTGTAAAATGTATAGCTCACCAGCAAAGGAGGTTGTAGGGAACCAGTCCTTTAAAGGTTTCTGTTTCATGAGTTAGGAGGGCCTTAGAAGTTACCTGCTCTGTCAGGAGCATGTCCTAGCATGGTCACTGACTGTGCCTCTGGTGGGGACAGCAGGGCTGGAGCAGAAGCACATGCCTCTGCAGTTCTGAGCCTGGTTGTGCTGTCACTTCTCCCTCTGGGAGGAGGGAAGCTGGGAGAGAGAGGGCTTGGCTGTTTTCGGCTGAAAAGCAGTGAAGAAGGAAAAGACAATAAATTAATTCCCTGGCTTTTCTCTTTTTCACAGGACAAGAGAAAGGCAGTGGAAAGAGCAATCCTAGCCATGAGCCCTGCTGGCCAGCACTGGTAGGAGATTCCAGCCTCTCCCTTTCTGTTCCTCTGGAGCAAACACCCCTGTTATGTGTTTTTGTGTTTAGACAGCAGTGCCACACACAACCCCTTCTCCTTACTGACCTCCTGACCTACACTCAGCTGTAGTAGCCTTTTCCTCACTCTGAAATGACTTCATTTAAAACATAGCGATGACACCTGGGCTGTTCTTCACTGGTGCAGAAGTTGCAGGCTGATTTTCAGACTTGTCTGTGAAGCAAAATTTTCCACCCTTTCTCTGGGTCTTTGGATCTTTCACAGAACTATCCTTGTGCTGTAGCAAGGTTGACTTGGATATACTGTACAGCTCCTGAGTTCGTTTCCATCTCTGTAGCACTGTGAACTCTGTATACAGCAATTAGCTCATCCCACAGCTTACATGCGTACATTGCTTCGGGCTATTTGAGTTCTGTGTCATATGCATAAGCATCATCCCTACCTCTTGTTCTCCACTGCATTCATAACCCCTGTTCTTTGTTCATTTGTCAATGCCACTATTTTCGTGCTGAAGTCTCGGAGGCTGGTGGGAATGGCACTGACGTTGGAGAACATTCTTTGGCAGCAAAAGTGCTGGGAAGTTTCTGGGAACAGTGGTGTCCTTGTGTGGCCACCTCCCAATGGATTTGCATGCTGCTATAATGAGGATGAACAATAAGCTGCTGCTTGTCATTAAAAATGTCCTGGGTCCATCCAAGGAGAGAAGATTGGGAAGCAGGCAACCCTGGTAATTTTAACTTCTGCTTTGAACAAGAGAATGAAGAGAAGATAGTTGTCAAAAGACATAAAATTAAAAGAGAACATTCATTGAGTATCCTCTCTCTATAAATAGTAGTATTACTACAATAACACTACTGTAGTAGTGTTATTCTGCACTGAAGGTCCACGGTTTAGTGTGAACTTAGAGCTAGGTTAACAGTTGGACTCAGTCTTAAAGGTCTTTTCTAACCTAAATGATTCTATGATTATGTGTTCTAAAGATTATAATTAAATAAGCAGTGAATAGCTCATCTTACACAGGCAGGCCTTGGAAAAGCTTGACATAAAAGATCTGCTACAAAACTATGTCAAAGGAAAGGTAACATAAGGAAGCTGTAAGAGATTTGTATCTTAACTATAAAGAAGCTGGATACTTTACTCTGTACCCTGGCCACGGCTGTTTATGTTGCAGTTAACCCACATCTCCAAGCACAGGTTTAGGTGCTCATGTCTGCCCCACCTGATGCAAGAGTATTCACTGCACAGCCCACAACATCGCTGTGTCCTCTCTTTTTGCACATGCCAGCTGGTGTCCCTGCGAGGGCATAGCTCACTGTTCTTTGCACTGGGACACTCTTAGACTGGCACAATTAACTGAACCTTCTGTGAAACATTTCTCTCCTTCTACGATGAATTGTGGGAAAATCATGGAAGGTCTCCCACCCCTTGAATGAATCAGCCTGTGCTCATGTAATAAAGCAGGTGGCTCTGGGCACATTAGCACAAGTGTTTTCACCACTGCAGTCAAGTAAAAAGACTGACACTGGCATAGCAAAGAGCTCTGGGGGGCTGATCAGCCTTCTTGTAATTCTTAACTCAGCAGCGTGATATAAATTGCTAAATACAGGCTAGGGAAAGACCCCTGCTTGGCCACACTACTTAGCTGTTACCTCCTTCTGTGTTGCTGTTGTGGCCCTGCAAAGGGAAAGGTTAGTGCACTGCAGGGTGGGCAACAAGCCATTTGGTGCCATTTGATTTTACCAGACGTCACTCCCTGGCCCTTTTTCATTAAACAGTACAAATATGGTCTTAATCACCCTCGCTGATAGCTACTGCCTTATAGCCCACACTGTCTGTCCTCCCTTTGGCTGGAGGACACATTGACATGGTAGATGAAAGTTTGCTCCTGAACCTCAGAAGTTCGAATTCCCCCCTTGATATACAAGTGTAAACACTCTCTGAGGTCAGATTTCTGTTAGCATCATGGACTGTGGATGCAATGATGAAGGGAAAATGATGCTCTAGAGGACCTCCCATGCTGCCGTACACTGTCATCTTCCAAGCTGTGTTAAATTACTTACTGAAAAACACGCCCCCCTCTTCCACCTCGCCCAAGGCAAGGGCAGTGATGCAAGACCCAAGTTATTCCCAAATGCAGGGCTTGGGCCCCGTCCTGCAGTCACGTGCGCTGTTTAAGGCTGCAGCACACTCCCTGGCAGTTTTGCCCCGTGCCAGCTAGCCTGGACATGGTTCAGAAGCAGCACAGAACTGTTCCCCGTGGCTGCTATGGATGAATGACCCGCTCTGGGGTGGAAAAGACTTTAGTTGTATAAATGTGAGCAGCAGCCCGCCACTCACTTCCCCAGGTCAGACAACAGATACCGACCCATTTGATTTACTGGTATAGATGTCACCTATGAGTCCCAGTTAAGTCCAGAAGATTCAGAGGACACATGTTGAGATGGGGTAAGGCATGACTGCAAATTGATAGAGCAATTCTTTATGTTTAAGGTGTCTAAGGATGGAGGCTTGCCCCACCTCAGTGTTTCTCCTCTCAGCTCTCTGCTCCATCCCCCACAAGTTAGGAGACTTACTAATCATGCTGTGGATGATGAGTCAAAAGCACTCCAACACAGGTCAGTGGAAATGTGCACATATTACTACTGAGCAGGAGTGAAGGTTGAAGCAGCCAGACTAGAAGAAAACAAATGGAACCATCCAGCACACATCTCACTAAAACTTTCAGATGCAGATTGCGTGCCAATAAAGACATCTGAGGCTATAGTCAATACAGATCAAACAACAACACCTTAGATGACTTTTGTTGGTTGAATCCACCTGGCCTGGTAAATATGCTGTCTTATGTATGCAGTATCACCTTGGCACTAAATGATTTATTGTCCTCTGGGTTTCATTTATAAAACTGACAAAGTCTGGGCTGATAAATGCTGATCTATGTTAAATTCAACCAGCTTATGATAAAAGTTGCTTGCCAAGTGGCGACAGCTGGCCGCCTCAGTAAACACACCATGTAGCTACCTTCACCCCTGAGGAATGTTAATTGCTATTTGATATAATAAAGCATGTTTAAGGTCCAAAGGAAAGAGGCAAGGAGGTTAAACTCAACAGATATATAATGCTACCAGTCATAATATCTATCACTTAAAATTTAGTATCAAGTAGCAAACCAGCTAATACCTGCTTCAGCTAAGCCTGCCAGGGTACTGATAACAGTTGTGAATGGATGTGAGATAATTATGATCATGATGCTGCCAGATTTACAGTACAACGTTGCTGAAGTGTCATCAAGACGGCTGTGGAAGGAAGAAAACATCTTATGCGGAGGTGAGGTCAGTACTGCACTGTACTACTAAGTTCCTCTGGATATGTCTACACTGGCCAAAGCCTGGTTTGAACTGTAGCTCACAGACAGTGCACCCCCATCCCTAGTCCTGGATGTGCTCACCAAATCCAGGCACTGAATGACTCCATCAGTACTTGATGTTGGTCCATGTTGCAGGCACAAGCACTCTCAGGTCCATGCTGAGAGATGGCAGGAGTTGCAGCTTTTCCTTGCCTTGTCCCACATCTCACTACAAATTTATGCCTGACATGGGCTTCACTCCAGGCAGGTTGGGCCTGGGGCAAGCTGGAGCTTGTGAGTGGACTTGGGTCCATACTCAAGTGCCAAAGGAGTAATGACAAGTAATGTAACTGGGGAAACGCACAGAGCTTGAGAGCACCAAAAGCCATTTCAAACCTGGTATAAAAGTGTGAAGAAGGGCTCGTGTTCAAGAAAGTCTGCCCGTTTCTTCCCAAGGCTTCCACTGGGCTAATTAAAGTCAATGCCTCTCCCACAAAATTTGCCCCATTTACAATACTGAACCTTTGGGCTTGTACAGTGCTAAGAACAACAAGACACTGGAAGCCTTCACTGTAACATAAATCATGAAATAGTAATATATAAAAACATAATGTTGGCATTTCTGGCTCTGGAAAATGTTCACAGTATGATTTATGACCCTTCCTTGCACAGAATAGCAACTATTTTATGAATCAGTAGTTCTGTCAGAGCTCTAATACGATGGCTGTCATTGATTTAAAACAAGCCTTTGCATTACCACCCCATGGCAATCTGGTTGCTGTGAGTAACCTGGATGTTTTCAGGGAACTCGAGTTTCATTTGAATGCTTTTTCCTGGGCTGAAGGAAGGACAAACGACTATAGGCTGGGATAACATATAAACAACTTGTTTATAAGAATGGGACACGGTAACAACCGAAATATTTCGGAGCCAGTAAGGAGGGCACTTAGTCACCTAAATCTTAATTCTCAGGGCAATCTTAGATGTCTAAGATACACAAGACATCCACACATGGCTAGCAAAGATAACACAGGTCCTACAGGGAACTGCCCTATTGCAAAGCAATGACTGGAGACCCAACAGGATATCCCAAAGCAGCCCACACAGCACCTATGTTTAGGCAACTAAATCTCCCACAACCCATTTTGTATTTTTGTGTTGCTTTGTTCTTTGCTCAGGCAGATTCCCCCTCCGAAGAGCTGTCCCCTTCCCTTTGCAAGGGCACAATTGAAGCCAGAGTTCTGGGAGCCTGGAGGGATTCAGCGGTTCCGGGTGTGGGAACTGCTGTTCAGCCAGGAGACAGATTGTGTTAACCCCTGCTGAAAAGTCTTCCAGAGCACAGTGGCCTGGCTTGGGAGTGCTCTTTTTCCCTCTGGAGCGGTCCTGTCTGCAATTCATTTAATAGAAGATTCTTCTGTGGTTTTCTTCCAGCCATGCTGTGCAGAGGGTAAATGTGCCTCACACATGTAGGAAGGGACAAACCTGTGTTAGACCCTGCTGAACTTTACTGGAGAAAATGTATTGAATCCTGGGAACAGATGTCACATCTTCTTTCCATTGCCAAACTTCAGGACCAAGAACGGAGCCCTCCCTCGGGCTGCGGGGGGGAGCTGCTCCCCCGCAGGCTCCGTGGGCCGAGGGCACAGCCTGCCCCACCGGGGGCTGCCCCGCGGGCTGGGGGAGCCGCTGCTGCGGCGCCCGGAGCCCCCCGGCCCCTCCACACCGCCCGGGGCTGCGGGGCTGCTGTGCTCACACAGTCTTGCTCATTTCTTCGACTGCAATTGCCAAAGATTTTTCCCCCTTCTTAAATGATTCTGTGTTATCACAGAGGGACTAGCTCTGTTGGACATAGGAGAAGCTTCTAGCACCTTCTGACAGAAGCCACTCCCCTACAAAAACTTTGCCACACAAACCCAATACAAGTGGGCAGTGTCAAACGTGACCTATTGGTGGTGGAGTGATCAATACGCCATCATCTCAACAATGAACTTCAGTCATATGAATGAGGATCAGAATGAATGGAAACCCCAGCATCCAGGCTATCTTGAAGAACTAACTTGGTTATCTCCTCTGTTCTCTTAGGAGAGCACTTGGCAACTTTTGGTGTGGATATTTCTTCTGGAGGAAAATAGAAAACACTCACTTGAGAAAGGTTGGAAAGATACAGAAGCTCAGTCCTCCCGCAGCAGGACCTGTTTGATGTGGATGCTGGGACGTGTGTGACCATTATGGCTTGAGCTGTGCTTCACACCAGGCCAAGCTTTCAGGTAACAGTGGGTGTTCTGAGACCTTGTCCTGTTTGCTGGGAGTCATTGGCCTGCTGCTGCAGAGCCCTGCAGCCCTCCAGCTGAGGTCATGCCCTGGTGTTGTGCCATCTTTCATAACTGCTGCCTTTTCTGCCTTCAAAGCCCTCCTTGACATCATGGGACTGCACCAGACAACACCACATAATCAGTCGGCCTGGGGAGAAGACCCCCATGGAGAGAGGTGCAGTAGAAATGTGCCTTCACTAGCCATCTAGCCACAGCCCTGCGCAGCTACTTGCTGGGTGGCTTTTGCCTAGATGACGGCCTTTACTGTTTCAGTAGGAGCCACCACCTTTTGGCACTTTTGAGGGCCATAATGTGTTGTGAAGTGACCTCATGCAGAGCAGAGGTCTGAGCTGAGAGCACATTGAGGCAGCCTGTGCCCAGATAGGCACCACTCCAGGTGCCAAAGCCACCCAGCACCCCATTGCCTCTGCCACAGGAAGAGAAAAACACCATGTGCCTCTGATACAGACAGTTAAGGGGCTGGTGAACAGCCACCACCCCACAGGTTTTCATCTGGATATGTGGATCCAGGATCTTCACCTCAGGAAAGCATTTTGAACCCCTGGTCTGTGTTTCTTTGCACAGCTGCCAGAAATAGTTCTCAGTTTTATCAGAAAAATCACAAACCAAACAAATCCCATGGTAGGAACCAGTGGGGATTTCATACCATGTTATTCCAGGTGCCTGCAAGATCTGAGCTAGATGCCCCTGGCTCTTGGGACAATGGCATTCACCTGAAAATGTCAGGAACTACATCCCTTATGCCTGTTTCTCTCTGTTGATTCTGAAAAGAGCACGAGAAGACTGGATTGTGCACATCTTTTGGCCAGATGAATTGCAACAGATCTATCTGGATAGCTTGTATTGCACCTACTTTCTGGGGCCTACAGCAGCAGATAGATGGATGGGCTCTTTAGGTAGGTAGGTAGACAGATAAGTACTCCAATGTCCTATTTACCTCCTTACTGTTTAGCTGTTTTCAAAATATATGTAGGTACACATACACACACATATTTATACATCAGTGATGTGACTATCTGTTGTACAAATACATAATGTTGCAAGTGTAGCTCATTCCTATTTTTCACCAGTTGTGTCATGGAATAACTGAACTGGCTGCTAGAACTAGTGTCTTAATTTTTTCCACAGATGACATTTTCTATATGATGGAATTATTTAGATTTCATGCTAGCAAAATGCATGGATTTGGACTGAGCTTTGAGAGGCATATTCCACAAATTTCTGCACTGCAGAATAATGCCTGGAGGTCTCTCAGGTCAGGTGACTTCTGGCAAATCTGGCTGGGGACATTGAGACCCTCTGCTCTATACCCCTGGCAAAGACTCTGGAGAAACAGGTGCGTAAAACACCGCCATCAGTCATTCAGTGTGCCTGTGTGGACAGGTGATGACAACGGAGTTGCAGTAACGAGGGCCACCGAGGTCACACTCCCTTCTTGCCACATTTACTGAAGATGAGAGGCCAAGAGGACCTGTGCAGGCAGCTGATGAGGGGTGCTAGCTCAGCAGCTCCCTCCTGCTCTGAACATCTGACTGAAAGCCCTCAACATACCCAACACTATCCTGAGCTCTAACCCGCTTTTTTGATGGCCAGTGAAGGTTTTCCTACTCCAACTGACCTGGGCATGTAGCTCATCTCCTGAAGAAGAAAACTTGAGCAATGGCCCACTCAAGGTGTCTGTCAGGAAGGAAAGCTCATTCCCACTTGTTCCCGGTTTGTGGTTTGACACTCATCTGCAAGCAAGGACATGGGAGTTTGCTCCCTTTCCAGTTGACCTGCAGACCAAGTGTCCAATGTCCTTGGTAAGTGCTGCAGCCAGCCTCCCCTCTTCAGAGACTATTCCACTTCAAACACAGCGATGGTAACTGTGCTGACAGATCCCTGCTGTTCCTTTACGGCATGGCCCAAGCAACTTCCTACTCCATAGGTGTGAGCAGCTGCCTGTGCTGCTGAGCTCACAAGACTCCCTGCCATTTCTGGACAGACCCAAGTCACTCACTAAGAACCATCCCTGAGTATCTCCCTCTCTCCATTGACTCTATAGTAAGTTTAGGTACTTGGAGTGACTCTTCTGGGGCCAGAGTGTCTTCCTCTGAAGTGTTTCTGAAGAAATGAAAGGCCTGCAGTGACCTACGTCCACTGAAAAGTTTCTTCTCTTGCACTGTCATAGCACAGATCAGAATCTTGCCCGTTGGAGATGCCAAGATTCACATGATCTGAGAAGCTACAAAGTCCCAACACTTTCTCTGATTAGTTTAAACTCAAACATCTAGAGGTTTTCACCTAGATTTTACTACCTCTTTTGCTGTTTCAAAGCTTCACTCCATGACATTTCCAAGGAACAAGGAACATCCACATCCTCAGAGCTGTAGGTGTTGCCTTTTGGGGGAAAATGTAATGATATTTTTAGGAGGAAACATTTTCAAAGTGATAGGAGGACAGAAGCAATGCAACATACACAGCCCAGCATGCTTTAGCAAAGACAGAGAGGGAAGATAACTTGTCAGTGTCACCCACTGCCTTGCAAACCCATCACTGTCAAAAGACAGGAGCTAGCGGCATGGCTAGTCCTGCCTAAAGTGGAAAGAAAGAGAATGT
Source organism: Falco naumanni (assembly GCF_017639655.2). NCBI lineage: Eukaryota > Metazoa > Chordata > Aves > Falconiformes > Falconidae > Falco > Falco naumanni. The sequence continues at coordinate 16,250,483 of NC_054055.1, read as the reverse complement.
GTTTTTAATAGACCTGACGTGTCAGTAGCAACAGTTAAAAGGAAAAAATGAAGTATGCGTGTCCTGTCTTAAAATAGTATCTGCAGGTATCTGCAGGTTGTAGTGCTAGAGAGCAGAAGGTTACAGAAGATGCCATTTTGTCATGACTAGAGAAAGAATTCTTCTGATATCTAAATTTTCAGCTTGGTTTTCTCCTCCCTCTGAAGTTTCAAAAAAAAATTACTGCTATGCACTAATATATGTCACTGATATGGTTGTTCAGAATGGTGCCGGTGGGGTCTAAGCACGATGTAAGGCAACTCACAGTACTCAAAGATAGGGTTGATTACTGTGACCAGCTCACAAAGGCTTGCACAAAATGCTCTGGAAAATTTTTTTTCCATTGAAAATGGGATTCTGGTTACACCTTTTTTTTTGAGAATGTGCTTGCATTTCTATTTCAGGGAAAGCAGTTCCTCTTCTAGTAGACATTTTCAGGTTTTGCTGTTGAGAATCCTGAGCCAAATGCTTCTGGATTGAAAATCTGAGAGCTTGAGGGTTACTTTTTGATGAAAAGAAATAAACATTTTTTAAAGAATAACCACCTTCAAATATTGTGTTCAGAGCTACTGTCTGATCTGATCATCTCACCAGGCTGTTATGAGGTAAAAATCCCAATCTCTAGTTTGTATATGAAGTTTGTGGGATTTGCAAAAGTGTATCATTTAGCAAATAACAGCACCTGGAAAGATTCCTGCACTTGAAATGAGGTGATCTAGGATTTTAGCGTTGTTGGAGATGTTTCCATTGCAACAAGTTGTGTATTTTTACATATTGAAATGGCTCTCCTCAAATGTCTTTAACTGAAAATCACTGACAGTACATCATTTACCTGTCTGTCAGCATCTGACAATAAAAACATTGCTAATAAGCCAACAAGCATTTTTACACTTCACTGCTCTTTCAGTTAATAATAAGCCAGTCTGGATCACAATTGTGCAGAGGCCTTGAGGCTCCAAACCCCTAAACTGAAATGGCGGTCACAGAGTTTGCAAGACTGACAGATGAGAGTGAAAGTGATAAGGGAGCACAGAGAAATAATAAGGTAATATTTGTTTTCTGCTTGGAATACTTTTCATTGTCGTTGACCTATTTTCAAGAAGCTGTCCCAATTCACGTCTAGTCCAGGTCTATCCCCTTCCCCCTCTTCCCATCTCATGTGACCTAACCATAAACCTGAGTTTCTGTACATGGAAAAGAGGTCTTGCCCATATCTGAGAAAGGGTTGGCAAGCGCACTTGTCAGGGCTTTGTATGTGGGAAGACGCTTACACACCCTGCTGCCTGCATGTCTTCCTGGAGGGAAGCTGGATCCTGTACAAGGACATGTACCTGCCTGCACCTCCCAGTGTGGACCAGCCCCAGGCACCTACATGAGGCAATTCTGGTCAGACTGATGGTGGTTGAGACCCACCTCTTCTGCCTCTCAGTGACAGTAAGGCAGACACCTCTGGCTGTGCTAGTTACTCTCAGCTCCCCTCACTGCCAGTGGGAGACACCACCTCCTGGTATGTGTTCGCCTGTCCTGTTTGGAATACTGGCTTCACCAGAAGACAACTGAAACCTAATGGCCGTCTACTGTTTATAAAGTGGGTTAGGACGACTAGCTCAGATGGAAAACTGCATACTGGGAATGTTGAGGGGCGTGAGGGCATAGAAACGGTTGCACAAGTAAGGTTGAATATCCCTCCTGTTGGGTGTCCACTACCCAGCAGTGGCCAGAAGATGCCTAGGAAAGAGGAGATGAGCAGAATAGCCACCTAGGGATACCCCAGGACACTTTCCTTGGTGTGGGAGCTTCCTTGGCTGCACTGAAATACTTCTTCACTTGACTGTTTGTCCTGGGGAGACCCGCAGTTAGGTAAGATAAATGCCACGCTGAGTTACTTCTGTTGCTTAAAATGTCTGTGCAGCAGGCAGAGAAGCTGGCTGGGGATCTGGGTCAGAACCTTCTCAGGCAGCAGGGCTTTGAGTCAGCAGTCCCATCTATCCAGAGGGTTTTAGCTCCAGCCCTGCCCCAGTGGCAGGTGGGTTTTGTGTCCTATAACAGGCTCTGGCTCCACCATTATTTTTTTACCGACAATATCTCCTTTTCCAACCTGTTCTTCAGAGTTAAAAATCTCCAGCCCTTCTTTGATTTTTATCTCCCTACTGTCAATGAATGCTTTACAGACTGTTTTCCTATAGCACCTCCAGGGTGACCTTCCTATCACCTTCAGACAGGTTGCCCCTTAGTCACACCTCCTGTCCCCACCAGTGCCAGATTTGGCTCAGGTGGCTCTAGAGTGCTCATCTTAAAGGCCTTAACCGAGATTTCTGGCCACCAGGCTCATCAGCTGCAGCCTTAACCCCCACTGTTTCTAACATTAGCAACTTCTTTAACAAGTGTCATTGAATTCATGCATCCAGGTACAGTCTTGTCTTTTCTGTACTCATTGAACACTCGGCAAGCAAAATATATCTGTAATGATTAATTACAGTTGTACACAACTTTCAAAACTTGGATTTATATGTGGGGGGAAAAAAAAGGCTTGATAGCCTGCAAAATTAAATTTGCCAAGCCTTATACCAAGCACCTTTCCTTTGCCCATAAATGCAAGTTTCATCTTGCTGTCCCAGCCACCGAAAGCTCTAGGGCAGCAGAGTGACTTCGAGCATGGAGATATGCAGCCAAGTAGTTCCCAGCATCACTACTGATTCAGGCAACCAGGGACCACCTTCCTAGTGCTGAGTAACCCTAGCCATACTCAAATGCCTAAGGATATGGCTCTGGTAGTCCCTGTCAAACAAGAACCTACTCACTGGTGATTTTAAAGGTTGCTTTCCTATCTGTGATGATGGAGAGAGTTGCTCACTGTCAGCAGTCTGCTAAAAACCAGCACCTGAGATGGCCACCTATTTACACACGATAGCTGCCCCTCCAAGGGGGCTGCGGTAACGGGTCTTCTTCCCAGCACACCGTGCCAAACCTCCACTAGGAAAGCAGATGGCAAAGAGAGGAAGCTTTGGCTGACTCCAGGAGCATCTTGGACACACCACTCCCTGCTGGGAGTAGGCTGGAGTTTTCATCCAGCTTTGACATCCCAGGCAGAGGCAGCCCCTGCCCTTGGCAGCACTGGGGCTGAGGGCTGCACGCTGGTACGAGAGGCAGAGCTCGGCTCTGCCAGCATTCCTACCATGCCCCAGCGAATCAGACGATGTTATATGCATGAGTGAGAGCACGCATGAGAGCCTGCTGCTTGCTGCCTACTCCGTGGGTGCAAGGAAATGTCTATAGGTGAGAAGTAAAGGCTCGGACCACTCTTCAGCCCAAGGCCTTGGCTTGACAGCACATCCCAGAGACAACAGGCACAGGATCTGACCTGGCTGATCACAGCAGACTCTTTTTTCTGCTTGGGAAAAATACCCAACCAACAACAAAAAAACCTCTCTTCAAGGAAATCCAGGAGCAAAGGCTGGTGCATCAACTTGCTCCAAGGACATCTTTCCACAGCAGAATGGACTTGTGCCTGATCCTTGTGCAGGTCAGCCAGTGTTTCTCATGTCCATGCAGGGAAGTCTATGGAAGGAGACCCCCCTCTGTGCCTAGTCACACAGGTACTGTGGGTGCCAGGGTTGGGGGAATGGTATTTGGGAGGAGCCCAGGTTCCTTGGTGGCTTAATTGATTTTAGACAACCTGTGAACTTCTGTGTTGTTTCCTGAAGCAATAAACAGCTCTGTCTTCCCCAACTATGTATATGGAAATGTTCTTTGCCTTCCTTTTTAGCCAAGACACTCCTAAGGCTATGTGTTGCTCACATCCTCCTTCTCCTGCCAGGGCCACATGAGTGAGCCTGTGATTTATGTGCTGTGTCCGGTGGCTGCCTGGCTGTTGCAGGACACAGGCAAGATCTAGGGAGAGGCACGAGGCACGTTATCCCTGATTTCTTTCATCCCACAATGCAGCAGCACTCCCAGAGGGGGTTTACTCCTGGCACAGTAGAGACAGCCACTGCACATGGTAGTTTCTGTACATTGCCCAGCTGTGGACAGATGTTGGGGTGCCAGACAGCTAGTGCAGGCAGGGGACTGCATTATTCAGAAACATCCTGGAGCATGGGAAGAGCTTCCCAGACAACTGGTGACAGAAATCAAAGTAGCTGAAAAGTTGCTATCAGCTGAGAGCTGGCTGTCCCAGGTTGTCTCAGATCAATAGCTACCTGGTGCAATACTAGCTGTGAGCTCTGATGATATGGGATATTTGCCATGTAACAAATAGAGTGGTTTACTCCAGGGCAGTGACCTAAACGAGGGTCTGAAACAGCAGCTGTTTTTCACAGAACATGCTGCAGGCATCTCCTGTAGCACACAAACACATCTCCTGCAGAGGAGATCCTCCTCCAAGACTCAGTGAGTCATGAAGGGAAGCTTGTGGCAAACTTGCATGGGACAGCTACATGTCACAGACAGGGAACTTTTCTGACCTTACCCCAAGCACACAAATGTTCTCTAAGGACAGCTGAGCTCAGCATTACCTTGTGAGAACCCTCTTTGCTTCCATAGGCTCAATGGATGAGACTGACACCCTGACTACCGAGCAGCTGACAAATGGAGATTTCATGGGGGCTGAATATATGCCAGTGGCAAGATGGTAAGACATTTGGCCAGTGGGTGCCAGGAGGATGCTCTTTTCTGATGGCAGAGAGGCTAATGCTGGCTGCCTGGTATGGTGTGCCCTCTGTAAGGAGCAGGCAGGAGTTCTGCTTGGCTCTCCTGACACCATGTCGAGCAGCCAGCCTGACTCAGGCTCCAGGCCCCGTCCTGAGTGCCTGTGGGGTGGAAAGCAGGTGAGTGAGGGATAGGAGAGTGGCCTGATACACCTCAATATGTGCCTCACCCAGGCATGCAGAGCAGGGAATGGGAGAATACACACCTTGCACATCAAGGCTTGTGTTTGTACCAGGCTATTGCTGTGACAATGGCAGTATTTAGGAAGGGGTTAAGCACTTTGGGCACAACCTCCCGCCACTTCCTTCCCTCCAAGTGCCAAAGCATGAGTGTGCTACCCATGCCTCTTCATAGCAGATAATACCAAGTTAAAACAACAAGACACATAGGCGGGAATTTGCTCAGATAACTACAGATGTCCAAGCCTGAGTTAGCTGGTCTCTTTGTGGCAGGTGAAGATTCATGCACTAAACACGTTGCATCCATCTGCCTGGTGCCCATGTCAAGCCAGCAATTAGCAGAGGCCCTTTGCCTTTCCTGAGCATGCCTTGAACGTTGCCTCCAAAGGGCTTGGCTGGCCGCCTCATCTGCCCAAGAAGGAAAAACCTAGTGGAAAAAACTTGTGGCTTTGCCATCTGCAGCTGGCGCCCCCCCGGACCCCAGCCCTGCTGCTCCCACCAAGGGGGGGATTAAAACCTTCACAGGTGTGTGCTGGGACCACACACAGACCTAGGCAAAAAAGGAGGCGCTGGCAAGGCAGTGTCATGGAGGCAGAGGGACTTTGTGCCAGGATCTGGTTTGAGAGGGGTGACTGAGGTGGGAAGCAGCACGTGGCGCAGGTGAAAACCACTGGATGGCAAGAGGCAGAATGGGCACTTTTGCTTTGCTGAATACTAATTTGGACCCCTCCTCCCCTTGGACTCACAGAGTGTCTAAGTCTATCTTGATAAAAAAGGGATGAGAATCTTGGGTGAAGCCACAGAAAAGGGCACAGAGGGTGTTTGTTGTGTGGCCTCACCTCTGGAAGAGATTGTTTACTTCAACATCCCTTCCAATACTCCTGCTCAGCTCCCACAAGGGCATCAGAGCCCTGGAGACTGCTGGCCCCACACGTCATGGCTCCAGAGGGGAAGGAAATCCTTGGACCTGTTTCCACATCCACCCACAGATAATGCTTTATCTTGGGAAAAGTATTAAATCCATCCAGGCTTTGAAAACACAGTGATATCAAATCTGAATTTAAAACAATTTATGCATTGACCATCATAACATTTTAATGGGGAAAAAATACACAGTTGTTTCAAGCTTGAAGAGTCTAAGTAGTATGGTTTTGTATAAATAGCTGACACGTTATTTGTTTATCAGGCAATCTACTTTTTTATATTGTTTGTCAGGCTATATAATTTTAGGTGAAAGCTTTTTAGCATGCTACACCTGCTAGAAGAACTTCCTTTATGTACAGGTTTCTGCTCCAATGTGCATAGAAAATAGACCAATAATTGCCTTCTTACCCCCTCTTGCACTGTTAACCAAAACCTGGCTACTCCATAAAATTTGACAACCATATTAATGCCGCCGCTGCACAAATGAGTTGAGCACTAAAGTAGCTGATTTCATTTGAGGTTCACAAGAGCGTCATCTAGTTTAAGAGGCCAATTTTGGCAACTGTAGCACTCATTTATTCAATTGGAGGTTTCCTAACCACAATGGGATGAGCAGTGATCTTTTCATAGGACACCAGCCAAGGGTGGGAGACCTGGAGTCTTTCACTGACATTATTTTCTGGGGCAGGTGCCTTCCTTCCCCTGAGCCTTGATCTGTGCTGGGTCTTTGGACTGGGCATTACTCCAAGAGGAGGCAGTTGAGACCACATAGCCCTGATGGCTGTGGAGCTTCTGAAAGCTTCTTTACTACAGCTTGATATCTCTTTCTTCAGCTGCTATGATGAAATTAGTCTCACCAAGGTTTAATGCCATGTGGATTTTACTGACTCTGAAAAACTGCTGTAGATGCAAGATAGGAGAACAGCCTTAAATCAAAGGATCCAATGGTAATGCCTGGTTGGAAACCCGGTGGCTTGGTGTTGCTCTGTTGAAGCCCACCACATGGCATTTTAAATTTTAAAACCCAGTGGAGCCTCTCACCACTGGCTCAAGTGTTAATCTGTTCCTTGGCAGAGCAGACACCACCTGTGTCAAGAGTCATCGCAGGGCAGCCAAGGGCTTTTATAAATTCAAATGAACTGAGAGTAACCAGACTGGAATTTCTTCTTCTTCCCTCTGTCTTTCCATATTACTCCAGCTCGACCGCCTCTCTAATTCCTTGCTAAGAGTCCAGAGATGCCCTCCCGAGGATCAAATGCCCAATGCATTCCTTACCAGCCAGGAGAGACTCTTCCCATCCAATGCTCCCTCAATGGACAAGACCAATGAGTCTCCTAAATCACACCAAGTATTTTCTGACCACCACTTTTTAAAACCTCCTGTTATTCCTAGGGCTTGGACCAAACACCGAGTTAATGATTACTGGGTGGAGTTTCACTGGTTAGTTTGAGGAAACAGCCTTTTCCAGCCTTCTGGACACCTGAGGCAGGACATTTAATCAATGTCTTTGTCCTTGTCAGCTGATGCATTAAATCAGGTAGTGTTTAGGTACATAAAATCATTCATTTCAAGCTCTGACACTGTGCTTTCCAGTATGCAGGTAAGGAGTGATAAAATCTACATGCATTGTTAAGAGAATGAAAATCTAGTCAAGCTTTCAGTTAAATTTATACCCGTTATGTGTGTACAGTTCATCATCACTCCGTAAAGATACTGATTGTTTTTCTGCTCTGCTATGAAATTGTGGGTTTAAACCACAGTTTTTCAAACTTGAAATTTGCAATTTAATTTTTTTTAATTTAATTTGCAAATGTTATACAGCTATAAATATATAAGCACTGACCAGAAATAGTATACAAAGATGAGGAAAAAATATATAAATAAGCGACCAGGAAATACTAGATGGAAAGACAATTAAGAAAGTTATGATGGAGAAAGAGAAAGCGAAAGAAAAAGCAAGTGAAAGAGAAAGTGGGGGAAGGGAAGGCAAAGCAAGGCAAGTGCAAGGCAAGGCAAGGAGCAAGAAAGGCGAGCAGAAGAATGTTGCAGATAAGCAGAAATATTCAAGGCTGCATGGATCCTTAACATAACTAAGTTGCACTGCAAGCATTATATTCTAAATAATTAAGCAAACCAATAGATGTTACACTGCACAATATTAAGATTATTTTATAGACACAGGGAAAACAGTGGTCATTGCATGAGCAAATGAGCAATCCATATTGTTTAATTGGTTCTGCTTAGTTTTGTGTTTGTGAATTATCTGTGAGAAAGTTCTAGTTTCGAGAGGTAAAAAGTTTTCAGAGGGCAGATGTCTCAGTTTTAAAAATACGTTTATTTAAATATTGAGAATTCAATCTGTGTTAATAACTGATCGGACATGTAAGGTGTAGATACATTTCTATTACCTTGTTGGACAAACATAAGAATTTGGCCCATTGCAGTGTATTACACAGGCAAGGAAATACGAGCAAGGAAGTTGACTGCACAGTTTCAATTGATGCTGCTGTCTGCGTACTCTGTGAGATGGTATTTTCTCTCCTGCCATCCCCCTGTTTCTTCCCAGGACTCTGATTTATAACATGTTATAGAAAGCCCAGTTAAACCAATTCTGCATTTGTTGCATTCTGGGAATCCTTGAGTCCAAGACTTATTCACTGCTCAGAGGACAGGACGATGGTTTTCCCACAGGCTCCCTCCTAGCACTTCCCTCTGTGGGCTCTGACAGGTTCACAGCACCTCCAGGGCTGATGTGATACCAGTTTACAGAAAGTTGAATGAAATCTGGTGCCCTGATTTTCAAATGGTTTTCAATAATTGCATAACCATGTAAATACCTTCTGAAATCCACATTAGATCAAGTGGCATTAAGTTAAAAAGTCTCCAGTAATTCTTAGTGTCTAGTTGAAGTGCTCAGAAGTGCTACTGGACCCACCAGCTGAAGAAAAGCCTGTGTGGGCAGCAGTGAAGGGGGTCAAGACACTTCCAGAGCCCAGTTCTGGTGGCATTGGGTGTTCACAACCAGACTCCTCAAAAGCTTCCCCTTCTTCTGGGAGCACCTCAAGCTGCTGCAGACCAGTCACCTGGAAAAGTAAGGCGTTTGCAGCTGGAAACCCTTTCTGGCAAGTTCAACCCAAAAGATTCATCAGGGTTGTGATCTCCCTTTGGTGAGACCTTCTGGAGCACCCAGCAGAGCTGCTCAGGTCCTGCTTCCCACCTGGGCAGAGAGCTGGTGAGAGCACACCCTCCTCCTCCTCCTCGGGCTCCTACATCTGTGTTTCTCCCTGTGGGCAGGGACAGGGGAGAGGGAAAAGGTCAGGCTGGTGTATTCCTGGGTCTCACCCAGAGCTGAGCTGAGAGCGTGCCCAAATCCAGAAATTCAAACACTTTCCTCTGAAGAGTGAGCATCTTACGTGTCCTCTGCATAAATCACCTTCCTCCTGCATGCTTCCCAGGGCTGGAGGATGGAGCGTTAGGAACATCTGCCAGCTTTTCAACCCCTAGGCTCAATACCACAACTGCAATGCAGTGAGCTCTTGTTTGGTCTTGAGGCCCGGGGCAGTGATCTGCTTGCTGTGGAAAGAAGTTGTAAAGGGCTTTAGCTGCTAAGAGTTAGGATGTATCAGTGGAGCCTGTGTGATGTGCGGCAGTTCAGAGTTTGGCTAAACGTAGGCAGCTCTGCACAGGAGAAATTGGTCTGGAGGGACATTACTGTGGGACAACATCCCAGCAGGACTTCTAACATGCTTAAATCCAGCAAAGAACCACAGCAGCGAAGAAAACAGGGCAGGAAAATTCTGTGTAGGGTTTTTCTCTCCAGATGTCAGCTATTCCACTCCTCTACTCCAGTTTGGGATCAGCCATATATCCATTGCTCTTGTTTTCAGAGACTTACAGAGGCAGTGACTCCACACCCTCCCCACACAGCCAGTTCCAGTGTGTCACTGTTTCCCAGATTCACTTTCATGCTGGTCCAAACAATTTTAAGGAAAGTTTCCCTACATGTTTGGTGAGAGGCGGAGATACAGAATGGAAAATTTCAGCCCAAATGGCTGAAATCCGACAAAGTGACAAGGGACAAACAAGAGGAGAGGGCTATGGTGAGAACTGCCAGGTGCCACCTGCATGGCCAGGCTCCAGCTGAGCCCAAAACCTGACCTGCCCCGAAGAGCCTGGGATCTACGGGAAACATCACGCAGCAAGAGATGTGAGGAGGAGTTGTCTCTGGGTCATAGTTCTGCCCTGAATTCCTCTATCTGTAACTATCTGAATATATATAGAGAGATAGTGATTTTTTTTTTCTACTCTTATCTGGTATAATAAACATGAAGTGAAAAATAGAAAGCTGTGGGAGGCAAAGAAACATGAAAATCCTGTGTTTTCAGTGGAAAGGTTCACAGTATTTTGAAGTAATTCCTCAACTCATCTTAAAAAGCAATGAAATTGTGCTTCCCTGGTACTAGGCAATATTCCTACCAGAAAATGAAATTATGAATCTCAAGGGAGATGGGAAGAAAATTAGAAGGTCTAAAAGAGTAAGTGTGAAAAGGCACTATGCACTTAAGATCCTGTCCTACTCTCAGCCTTTTCCAAAGTAACTTTCCTATATGTTTCCTGGACAAGGTCTTATTCAAGATGGCTTATGTAAACATGTCTTTCTGCAGTTCAGGATGTGTCCCACACCTACAGTGTGAAAAGGCTGATGTGTGGTGGGAAGAGCAAACTGAAGTCGCCATGTGTGAATGCAGAATCACTCAGAGACCAAAAAGGCTTCTTGCCAAGAAAAAAAAAAAGCTGATGAACCAGTGTTACTTTAAGGCAGGTGGAATAGTTCGTGCTCTTGTTTTTTATCGTTACTGCTAAGAGGGAAAGACAGCTTTGTTTTCACATGGTTATTGATTATTAACCAGCTTTGTGAAAGGTTACCTTTTTGCTAGATACAGTCATGGGAGGGGGTTAAAAATCAATCCCTGGGAAAGCTCCGTTTCCCAGTCAACTTCTCCTTCTCCTGCTGCTGGCCCTTGCCATGTATACAGTTTCCCTGTGTTGGTTTGAGCACAGCTGGGAGAGGAAAAGAGATTATTTTGAGTATGTTCCACTCACCTTAAATACTTCTTTTCTGTCTAAATGTGGATTGCAGAAAAGCAATTGAGCACTGATAAATCATTAAATGTTATGCAGATACAGAAAATCAAGCCATATCACTACAAGGAAGTGTGATTAATATTCCGTACTATTTTATGCTCTAGTTAGACTGGGAGGTGGGAGGAATGATGAAACTACCATCAGTTATAATGGGAAAGGGAGAAAACTAAGTAGGGGTTCACAAATTATTTGCATTGAAAGGCAAACAAAATGCTACTGCCACCTTTCCTAGGGGGAAAAAAACCTACTGTGTCCAGATGGTTTTACATTTCACTGATCTCAGCAGCCTGCAAAGAAGTCTGTCAGACACTACTGGGGAAGAAGTGGACAAGACTTTCAAAATACAGTGGCTCACATTAAGCTCTTAAATCAGGGGTCCTCAAACTACGGCCCGCGGGCTGGATACGGCCCCCAGGGTCCTCAATCCGGCCCCCGGTATTTACAGAAACCCCTGCCCCTGCCCCACCCGGGGGTTGGGGGGGAAACCAAGCAGCCGCAGATGCCTGCCTGCCACTGCGTCTGCGTCTGCGTATGCCACCCCCCTGGTTAAAAAATTTGAGGACCCCTGTCTTAAATTAACCATTTAAAGGTAAGATAATTGGAAACACCACTGGATTTCAAGATGCCTGTTGCGTATGTTGGCATACATTTTAAAGCCACATAAATATGACATTAGGTATGTGGCTTTGCTTTCCAGACCCCTGGGCACTCAGACAGATTCATATTATATTGTAAAGTTTTAGGCTTCATATAATATGGAATAAGAGTTAACTGTGCAGACAATCTCTTCTCTGTCAGGCATACACCAGGCTAGAGGAATATAGTCAGATATAAACAAATCCTTTAAAACCCACTTGATTCTAATACGATAATTCAAGTATTGCAGTGTGGTTATTGTGTGATCTTACTGCAGGATGGCAACAGCTGAGTACCTGAAACATTTGTTACTGGTGCTTGAATATCTGAATTCTTGCACTTGTGTTGAGGATAATTACAACCTGCCTGTTCTACTTAACATTGCTACTATCACCATCATACTTCAGTTACTGATACAGACTCATGGATTAGATTTTGTTTAATCTTTTGGAATAACAAATCTGCTATAAGGATTTACCTTCTAAGTAGATCATCACAGCAACTTTAATGCACCTCAAAGGAGTAAAGTGCCATGAGAGGAAACAACCTAGATCCACCGAGGTTGTTCTCAGCATGAACTACAGCTGTGTTAGTGGTTGTGTGACTGTGCTCACAAATCAGATACAGTGCAGAGCTGGAAGTGCGAGCTTTCCAGCTCCATGGATGAAGCTGGGTAATTTAAACATGGCAGCCATAAATATCCCCAAGATCTTTAGGGGCTTCTACGGTCCATAAAAACTTCCTACCATAAGTTAAGTATAGGACCTCCAGCTGAACTGCAGCATACACCCAGCCAGGCTTTAAGGTGAGGGAGAATCTACCCAACCTGCTGTTAATTTGTTCTAGTGTACAAGATGTCCCTTACTTTGCTTTGCTTTGCTTTCAATGCTTAAAACTCTGTTGTACATTTATCAGTGGAAATAAATGTGTTTGTATCATCTGTCTTCTCTTTCCATGGTTACCTATAGACTGAGGATGGCCAAGTTTCTTGTTACTCCAAGCCTGCCAAACCCACAGACTTGGAGAGGTGGCACAGGGGAAGTTCTCAGCTGGCAGATGACAATGTGTGTGCAGGAGTCCCCGGGCTCACTGTTCAAAGTGTTAGGTGCTTGCTGCTGGCCTGGTAGGATCCACATATGAGCTAAAGAGGCAACATCACACCACTTTATTTCTTACATCGTGCCTACCCATCTCAAGGCTCTTCTAGCTGGAGCATTAGGACTGATGAAACGCAGCCAGGTGCAAGACCAGCAAAGGGTGGCAGTGCCTCATACAGTGGCAGTTAATCTGAGGAACACTTTGCCACAGGGGGGTGGGTGGCATAAGGTTTACATAAGGTTTTCAGGAGACTTAAAGTGTGGAAGAATCAGCTGAGGACTACAACACCTGCACAGCTCAGGAAATCCCTGGAGCAGAAAATTCTGGGAGTCTGGGAGAAGATCTGTGTGTGGGTTCTCATGTGCACACTCTGCTGCAACTGCCCGAGGCGATTCATGTGGACATAATTTAGGGAGAGGGTAAGGGGTCACTGGACTTGTGCCTTGAGTCAGCACAGCACTGACTGCAGAGCCTGGTTCTGGGGCAAAGGAAGCCATTCCCAACACTCCCACCTGCCTCCTCCATCACCCGCAGCAGAGGGAATCCACAGCTGTAGCGGGGCTCTTCAGTCAGACCTCAGTGACTGCATCCCAGGAAGATGAGGCAGGCAGCAGTGATCCCTGGGCTTGGGCTCCAGCTGGGCTCGGGTCCCCAGCCTGTGGCCCCCCAGCTGCCGGTCACTAGCATCCCCGGGGCCCAGCCAGGGTCACCCATGCCAGGATACCCAGTGGGGCCCTTTTCCTGCACTGCAGCTTGCTGCCTTGTTGTTAGCATGGCAAAGCGTCCCTTATCGCTTGCTCACGCAGGCAGAATGGAAGAGAATTAGCTCTAAATTATACGAAATTCATTTGCTTTAGAGGGAGAAGTGTTTGTTCTATTTAGAAATGTTCGTTATAGAAAGAGGACCGCATTAAGACACCAGGTAATGGTCCTCCCTGGAGATGAATCAATTTGCTCTGGGTTTTATGGCCTCGTGTTTGTTTGTCCGTGCCCGTGGAAAACCTGGGGCTGTAAATGCTCCGGGGAGAAGATCTGTGGGGAAGGGGCTGGGGATGCTGGCCTGGGGTCGGTGCAGAAGGAGTCTCCGGATCAAAGGACACCCATGCCTGCAAGGGACCGCAGGGGAGGCACAGCAGCCCCGTGGGTGCTGGGCCGGGGGTGACCACCGCCAAGGGAGCCCGCCTGGCTCAGCGCATCCCCCCCGGCCGCACACCGTCTGGGATCCCCGGGCAGAGTGGTACCCCCCCGGCATGCCAGGGGACAGAGAGGGAGGGCGCTGGGCGGGGGGAGCGCGAGCAGCGGCGATGTCTATCGGTAATTCCTGCTAATAAAATACTTTTTCACTATCCGCACTATAATTGGTTTACAGCCCTTTTTGTTTATTTATCCATAAGAGGTGCTGTTAAATGGCTTGGGAAAGCAATCGCTTAATGGCTCAGTATTGAATCAAAGGCTCAGTGTGCTTTCTGAGGGATGGGGTCCCGCGTGGGTTCAGAGCGGAAACTCACTTAAAATGTCATGATGGGGGTGGGTTTATGATCCCACGGAACGGGCGCGGGAGCCAGGTACCGGGAGCCTCCTGCCCCACCAGCTCAGGGGGTGCACCGCCACCGGCCAAGCCGAGCCGAGCCGAGCCGGGCCGGGTCGAGCCGCCCGCACCCGGGCCCGCCGCGCTGCTCCCTGCGGCCGCCCCAGACGGAGCCGCGGGTGCGTGCCCCGACGGAGAGGCCGGAGCCCCGGTGCCGGGGGAAGGGGCGGCGGGAGGCAGCGGCCCGCGGGCGGGTAGGGAGCGTGCCTGCCCCCCAGGCGGCCAGAGCGGCGGCCGGGCCGGGCGCAGGGAGGCAGGGAAGTGATCTTTGTCCCTTTCGGTAGCTCTCCGCCTCCTCATAGCCTCGTCACCAAGTCAACCGGCACCAGCTCGGAGTAGATTATCTCCGAGGGTCAACACATTGCAGCCCAAGCCGCGGGGAAGGCTCCCAAATTTACCTCTTGGGCAAACAATCTGCTGCCTATCGCTCGCTCTGGTGATAGCATTGTGGTCCCCACCGGCCGCATCCCCACCCCGGGCAGAGGGGGAGCGGGCAGAAAGCCGACCCTCCTTGCCTGCTCCCAGGGCTCGGGCACACGGGTCCCCCCGAGGGGGCGGCCCCCTGGCGCACCACGGCCGTCTGCGAACACCCGCATCCCTGGCCGAGGTGCCCCCGCAGCCAAAAGTGCCCCGATGTCAAACCCCTCCAGAAGCCGTGTCCCCCTCTCTGCCCGCCCCCCCCCCCCCCCCAAAGGTTTTCCTCTCCGGGCCGTTGCCGAGGCGGGGGGCTGGGGGATGAGCAGCCCGCGGGCAAGCGGGGCGGGAAGCGAAAAAGCGGGTTTAGGGGCCATCCCTCCCGCAGAGCCCGGCACGTCGGGGCAATCCCCCCGCCGCCCTGCCCGGCCCCTCAGCCCCTCTCCTCGGGGCTCCTGGCCCAAAAGCAGGGAGCGGCACCCCTTGGCAGGGTCGGGGGGTTCCAGGTCCTGCCCGGCTAAGGCGAACGGGGTCGCGGGGCAGGGGCCACCCCGGGTGGCCCCTTACGGGTCGCGCCCCGCCCAGGAGGGCCGAGGGAGGTCTCACGTGGGGGAGCGGCGCCTATGGGGAGGCGGCGGGGCACGGCGGGGCGGCGAGCTGTCAAAGCGGCATCCCGGGCGCTGGGAGCGGGAGCAGCCCTATGTGTCCCTAAGTTGGAAGACCCCACCCCACCCCGGCCCTGCTCGCCATGAACACCGACGAGCAGTATTACGCCTCGGCGCAGCTCTACAAGGAGTCGTGTGCGTTTCAGAGAGCCCAGGCGCAGGATTACAACCCCAGCCCCCCCGCCTGCCTGTACATGGGCAGGCAGCAGCAGGCTCCTTACCCCAGCGCCTTAGGGGCTCTCGAGCAAGGCAGCCCGCCAGACATTTCACCTTACGAGGTGCCCCCCATCACGGAGGATGCCGGGGTCTCCCACCTTCATCACCATCACCACCACCACCCTCATCTTCCTCCTCCCCACCAAGACACGCTGCCTTTCGCAGACGGGGCGGACACGGGGGCGATAGAGGAGCCCCGAGCGCAGGTGCCTTTCGCCTGGATGAAGTCCACCAAATCGCACGCCTGGAAGGGACAGTGGACCGGTAAGCCCCGCCGCCTCCCTCTGCCTCTGCCCCGCCGCTGCTTTCTCCACCGGCGGTCAGGAGCCCTCCCCTGCACCGGTCCTGCTCCCGCCGCTCGGCTGTAGCGTGGAGGGGTCCTAGAGGGTCGCTGCCCCGGGCCGCTCCTTCCCAGCCCCTCAAAGACCCACTGCTGTGGAGCTGCTACCGTCGGGTTGAACGCTGGGGTGGGAGCCGGCCCTCCGGTCCCCAACGGCGGGCTCGCCACTCCCCGCGCTGCCCAAGCCCTGAGCAACAATTAACGAATTAATTTTCACCAATTAACTAATGGTCGCCAAGTCGGGGCGAGGTGCAAACGCCTGCAGGGCGCGGCTGCCTCGCCGAGCAGGGGGTGGCCGCTCCGCCGGCGCGGTGGGCTCCCCGCGGGGGTCCGCGCAGGGCGAGGCGGGGGGCGCGGAGACCCCGGCGAGGTGGAGCGGGGGGAGGCGGCAGGCAGGGCTACAGGGGCAGGGCACGGCACCAGGTACCCGCCGAACAGCACCCGGTACCCCGAGGCAGCCGAACAGCCCCTCTCCGCTGTCTCTCGGCTCTCCCCGGTGCCCGGGGTGCAGAGCCCCTCTCCCCTTCTGGCCCCTCATTCCCACCCCCTCCTGCTTCCCGGTGGGTTTTAGCCGTAAGTGCACCTTCTCGAGTGAAAACCCAGGGCAGGGGAAACAATGCACAAACGAAACAGGGCTGCCAGCGAGGGGAAGAAACTCTATCTGGGCAAAAAGTTCCGCTGCCCAACAATATTTCTGTCTCTGCCTGCACAATGTTATCGTGTCCTGCGCCTTTGTCACGCCTATACGGCAAATATTATACGAATGGCTTTGTTCAAATAGACAGTTGAAAAAAGGACCGGAGTATTAAAATCACCGCGAAATAGTTTGGGAATTGCACGGAGCAGACGGAGGGGGAAGGCAGGACAGGCGGCGGTGCACGGTCCCCGCGGAGGCGCAGCCGCCGGGAAGGGGAGAGGAGCGCTGCCCCACGCCGCGGGCCCGGCGGCAAACTGAGCCGGGGGGGTGGGGGTGAGTGGGGGGAAAATCAAATCCTTTTCCTTGGGTTGAATAAATTCTGGGAATAAAAAAAGTAAAAGAGAGAAAGGAAAAAAAAAAAGAAAGAAAAAAAAAGAAGTTAAAGCCGAACTCTAGAACTACCTTTTTTTTCTTCTTCTCTGTCTCCTGCACCCGAGGAATGACAAAACCATCAGCAAAACGAAACTTTTCCCGTAAAGGCCGAAAACCCTTCCCAGTTCTTCCCAGCTCTGCTGGGAGGTCCAGGCGAGGGCCGTGCAGCAGGTGACACGGTGCGTGTCACCGGGCTGCTGCTACCGCGGGTGCGCTGTGCGCGCCCGCGCAGCGAGAGGGGCGCAGCGGTATACATTGCAAACGGTACCGCCTCAGGATTCATTTTGCATGGAAACCCTTGGGATTTAGGCGTCCGTGGATGCTGCGGGGCTTCGCGTTGTTACCGCCAGGGAAAGGCGCCCAGAGAGGCCGCGGCCGAGCCCGGCCCGGTGCCACCCGCCGTGCCCGGCTGCGGGGGCTCGCCCGTCCCGCGGGCCTCCCACCAGCCCCGGCTGTTCCGCCCGCCCGGTAGCACTTGTTTACTCCACCATAACAGAACAATTTTTTCACATCCGTACAGAAACATACGTGTATATACATAGGTTTGTACTTGCAAACTTTTTTTATGCATATACATGTCTTTTAATATATATTTTAATACATATACACATCGGTGTATCTACATAGGTTTGTATTTATAAACATTTTAATGTATCCATGTATTTTAATATATATTTAAATATATATATACACACACACAAGTATATATACATAGGTTTGTATTTATAAACATTATATACACGTAAAATCATGGGAATCGGTAGATGAGAGGCAGGAAAGCCCGCGTAGCACCCTTCAAATGGCTGTTTCAACCTGGCTGTTCCAACCACCGCTCCCTGCGGATGGTACCGCCACCGAACCCGCACCCAGCCGGGCTCCCGGCGCTGCCAGCAGCAGCCGTGGGTTCCAGCGCCCACCCCAGCCCCCTCGCTGCCCCGCCGGTGCCACCCGCGCCCCTGTACCCACGCAGGACGGCAGCTGGGAATGGCGATCCCGACGCTGTTTCCGAGAATGACAAACCCAAGGTCCCACCAACCTGGCGGAACGCAGGGGCTGCGCTCCCGGCCCCGGGGGTCCCGGCGGCCGCGAAAGGGCCCAAGCCTCCGCGAGCCCAGGGCTGCAGGGTGGCGATATCCGGGGAGAAACACCCCAAATCCTGTTCCACCAGGCTTCCCCCCAGCTTTTGGCGGCCTGTGCCGCCGGGTGCCCGCGGCAAGGCCTCGTCGGGGAGAGCCGCCCGCCGTGCCCGGCGCTCCTCGCCGCGCCCCCCGTGGGACCTCGCCGGCCCCGCTGCCCGGCTGGCTTCTCCAATGGGTCTTTTACTGGAGAGGTGAGATTTTTTTTAAATTACTTTTTGGCTTTAATTCTGTTTTTTGGTTGCTTGTGCGTGTGTAGCACACAGAGAACTAATTTTTTTAAATTATTGTTTTGGCTTGAGGTTTCTTTTGGGTTAGTTTTTTTCCTTTTTTTCCCTTTTCTTCTTTTCTTTTCTTTCTTTTTTTTTTTTTTTTTTTTTTTTTTACACGAATCTGAGCAATTGCCAGGCCCTGGACCCGGGAGTCCTTCGGAGCTTTCGGTGACACTCGACCAGTGGCTCTTGAGCATCTCTCCCGGCTCGAGGGATGGCGCTTCCCTGAAAGCTTCGAGCAAATTGTTTAAAAGACAAAAATGAATTATTATAACATAAAATGGCAGCAGTCGTGACTGCCGCCACCAGCAACGTCTCACTCCGAGGCCACCCCCTCGCCCCGCTTGCTTACCCCCGCGTGTCCTCTGCACCGCGCAGGGGTGCGGGGATGTGCCCCCCGCCCCCTCCGCAGCCCGAGGGGGCGGCCGGGCGGGCCGGGGCTGACTCTCCCTTCTCTCCAGGGGGGTCCTACGTGGTGGAGCCCGAGGAGAACAAGCGGACGAGGACAGCGTACACCCGGGCGCAGCTGCTGGAGCTGGAAAAGGAGTTTCTCTTTAACAAGTACATCTCCAGGCCGCGGCGGGTGGAGCTGGCTGTCATGTTGAACTTGACCGAGAGGCACATCAAGATCTGGTTCCAGAACCGGCGGATGAAATGGAAGAAGGAAGAAGACAAAAAGCGAGGGGCGGGCAACAGCAATGTCCCCGAGCAAGACTGTGTGGTGTCCTCCGGGGAGCTCCAGGGCAAGGAGGATCTGCAGCCATGCCCGCCTGGGAACCTGCCCTCGGGGGCCTCCAGGGACCTGCTCGCCCCCAGCCTCGCCCCCAGAAGGCAGCAGGACTCTCGGTGAGCCGCGGGGAGCCCCACGCCCCGGGCCGAGGAAGAGGACGGGACCGGGAAGAGAGCCGAGGGGCTGGCGCCGGCCTCCCGCCTCTGTGCCGTGCCGTGCCCGACCCTCATCGCCTTCCCCTTGGGAAACTCGGTGCCACCGCTCCGAAACTCCCGTACCGCAAAAATTACACGAAAGGTGTTCAGGCCCCGCCAAGCGAGGCTCGCTGCGGGCCGCAGGGCACCTCTCCCGCTCTCCCCGGGCACCCCGCGCCGCTGCCGACACTACGGGGCAGCTTCCCCCGGGGAAGGCGGGTGTCGGGCGACCACCGACGGTGTGTGCAGCCCTGGGTACACAGAGCCGTCTGGACACCGAAGGAGAAGCGAGTGCACGCCGCCTTACCGCTGACGGCCGCCTCGTCGGGGTGCGAGTCCCGCCGTGCCCAGCGCGACACAAGCGCGGACGCGGAACCCAGCGCCCCAGACCGCCCCGAGGCTGACACTCCGCCGGCCCCGTCCCTTCTAGGCCCTTCTGTAGGCTCTACCGAAGGCTGCCCCAGGACTACTTACTCACGTCTTTGGAAACTGGAACCTGGTTTATTTCCTTTTCTTTTGCTTTTGGTAAAAAAAAAAAAAAAAGAAAAAAAAAGAAAAAAAAAACCAAAAAAAGGAAAAAAAAAGAAAAACCCCAAACTAAAACAAAACAAAAGAGCCCGAGTGTCCTGCGGGCAGGATTTGTGTCCCCCGATAACCGGCTCACGGTGACCGGCACAGGTAGCCGGACCCTCCGCCGGGCTCCGCCAGCGCCTGCGGCAGACGCTGCGATGCGGCCCGCGGCTCCGCGGTCGTAGGGGCTCCGCGGCGGGGGCTCCGCAGCGCGCAGGGCTGCGCTCGCCTGCCCGACGGGTGGGGGCAAGCCCGGAGATGCGTCAGAAAATCCGCGGGTGATCTCCAGGAAGAGCGCAGAGGCAGATTAGGCTGCGAGCCGAGAGCGGGACGTGTTTTGGGAGGCAGGTCTGGTCCCAGGGACATTTCTCTTTAGGGACAAGCTCCTGCCTCCCTTCCACCTCTTCTACAAGCTCGGACCCTTCCTCGGAGAGAAGCAATTTCCCTGCAGCAGAAGCTCCCGGCCCGGTGCGGCTCTCTGCATTTTTTTTCTCTGCAGACCTGGCTTTACATCCCAGCAGAGGTGGGGGGCCAGCCGGCCCCCGAGGCGCTGCGGTGCCTTTTTCCAGGTGACATTTTTGGGCCCGAGCCCGGCGTGCAAAAGAGCCTGGCTCCTCCGGGCTGGAGCGGGGCGAGGGGGCTGGCCGGGGGCTTCCCTGCGGGGAGCCGGGCAACCAGGGCTCTGCCACCCGCCGTCCCGGAGCCAGCCCGCCTTCCCTGCAGCCGCTGCCCGCCTGTCGCCAGAAACATCTGCCTTGTCGCGACAACGGCGACAGTGGGTATTTTGTACAAGGGAAACGAGCTGTTCAGGCGGCCACCTCGAAGAGGGTCGGAAATTCAGCCGAGTGGGGGAAAAAAAATCACGCTCAAACGAGAAACAGAAAATAGCGGGTGGAAGGAAGCAGGAGCTGATGGGGTTTGCTGTGGGTCAGGAGGATCGTCCTCCCCTCCTCGACGGGGAGGCTCCGGACCTGCCCCCGGCAGCTGCAACCCCTCCAGCATCCTTCGAGGACCGCCACAGTCCCTGCCGCGCTGCTGGTCCGGGAGAGCCACGGGAGGGGGAAGAGGAGGAGGAGGGTCTGTGCCCCCCTGGCTAGAGGATGATCCCAGTCCCTCGGTTGAAAGCGAGGGGGAAGAAACGAAGTTAACTTGCCACAGCTCTTTGGGGTTTTCCATTTTACATGAGACTTTAAACAATAAGGTGGAGACTTGAGCTGAAGACGTAATTCACCTATTGCTTTTCTTTCCTTTGGGGGCATTAAGATGTGTGTGCAAACATGGACATTTCTGGTCATTTATTCCTGCAAGTTGCCTGAGAAATTTATCATCCAAACCTGTATATCCTTATTCATCAAAACGCAGTCAATGAGTGAGAACTTTACCAATGATTATACGAGCAAAATTCAAATAAAACTGTTCTGCTTAAGAAGCAAAGCACCGTATTAATTAAAGTAACATTTCTCAAACTTTTTTGGGTCATAAACCCATTTTTAAACCTCAGCTTTTCTCATCAATATTTATTAGCATCAACCTGTCACTAGTAACACGCAGTGGAACAATTTCTGTGTACTTTTCACAAGGTCTGGCACTGAAATTGCTCTATGGGAGCTACTATAAAAATAGATCCAGCTGCAGAAAGGATGTCTATCACACAAAATGTCACGATATTGTGCTAAGATTCATACAGTGCATTGCCCTGGGTAAACAGCATATCCAGTGGCTGAAATTTTGCCTGTCCTTTCTCTAGTATAACATGTTCGGTTTCGATTTTTTCCATGCTCTGCTGTGAAAACGGAGAAGTTGCAGAACTGATACGAATTGTTTGACCACGGTGCCAAGGTATTTTTATGAGTGGACGTAGAATCAGACCTGCATGGTTTAGTTCTAATGAATGAAGTATTTTTCTTCAAAGAATTGACGTGGTTTATGGGTTTAGCACTTTTACATTTTTTTTTCTTTCTTTTTTCATCCTTTTTACAACCACATAAATGGGAAAATTAGCATTACCTGAATCAAGACAGCTTTGGGACCTTGTAAAGGTAACCTTCACCTGGCAGAGCAGCCAGCCCTGCACTGTGCTGGGGAAAGGCAAGGCTGACATGGAGACTTATAAGGCTGCTAGCGTTCTTGTGCCATGTCATTTCACCAAGAACAGTTGTCCAGACTTTTTTGTTGTAAATTTTTCCTAGGAGATACAGTCACTTATGAAATAGTTCATAATTTATATTTAATCACCTTTAACCTTAGGCTAGGGTTAGGGTTTCCACAAGACATTCTAAAAATCCTGGCTTTTAAAACTAGGCAAGAGATTAAAAGCATGATATATCTTTTTATTTCCTTCTCAGGCAATATTCAAGTCACTTAGACATGTATGGGAGAGGTGTGTGCTCAAGAATCATATGAATTTAGTGTTAATTATTTTAAAGGAAAGCTGAGCAAGATTCAGGGTGATTTTTCTCTCCCTTGGAGCAGCTGGCACAGGCATCCACAGCACCAGAAACTATGGAGACATCGGTTCTACCTATAGCTCCAGGGAAAGACAGTGAGGCTGCAGGTCTTGATGCAGCTTTGCACAGGCAACACCTTTGCTGCTCCTGCTTTGCTCAGGTACATCCCCTGGTACTGCAGCAAAAGCTTCCTTCTCTGCTTCTGCACCACCGAGATACTGACTGTTATTACATGAAGGACCACAAGGCAGGGAATGTTTAACGCCTTCTTCTTTCTCCAAGCAGGGCTGAGCATCGAATGTGAACAGTGCACAGCTAAGCAAACCCTGGCCGGGAGCTGGGAGCTGCTGTTACACGCAGGCCAGATCCTGCCCCAAAATGATGGTTGGTTTGCTGCCGTCAGAAAAGCTGCATCCAGCAGCCCCTCTTGGGCCCGTGCTACCACCATGCTTTGGCTGAGGCTGGGGCAGGGAAACAGGAGCTCATGCACACCCTGTGCTAACCCTGCTTTACCTCCCATGTACAAGACCATGTCCCAGAACCCTGCAGTGCTGGCCATATGAAAGGTAGGCTTTGGAGTCTGTGCTTGCCTCCATCATTAAAAACCCATATATTTGCCTGAAAATCCCTTCAGGTATGAAAAATTACGCCCATAAATCAATTCCGAAAGCAGTGATTTAACCGAAAGTGTGAAAGTCTTTCCAGTCTGACACTGAAGCCTGCTACCTCCCACGCTGTGGTTGCTGCTGCTGCCATGACCACAGCCGAGGAGAGATGTTGCAGGCTGAGAGAAGAAACGTTGCTCTGGAAGGTTTCAGTGCTTTGAAGTGCAACCAGGGATGGAATGACAGCCCTGCAATGACCAGCAAAGCAGGGTCTGTCAGGCTGGACAATGCACCTTACAATCCAGCCTCCACACGGGGCAGGAGTTGGCTGGGAGTTAAGCGTTATGTTTAGAGTCTTACTTTGGAAATAGAAAAATGTCATTGGGCTCCCTTCACTCTTGATGATTTATAGGGTTATTCTTATGAGAGGTTTTCGTATAAGTGTAGGGAACCCACGCACACACGTGGCTTCCAATAATCTGTGACTTTGAAAGGCAGTTCCCTTCCTGCTTTCTTCTACCCCGGACAAGGATAAGAATGACCATATCTTCAAGGATATTTTTATAGCAGTCAGGAACGTGTCTGGTTTAGCACCTAGGGAGGACAATGAAATGTGGAAAATCTGCAGTGTCCATTTTAGTAGTGAATACTACCTACTTTCACTTATCTACTACTTAATTCCATTTACCATTTATCCTCATTGCTGCTGCCCACTGGCTTCCAGCACCCTTTACAGTACCTTTTCTGTGCACCTTGCAAGCACTGATGTGCCCCAGCAGCACTTTAGCTGTGAGCACAAAGAATGATGGAGCAAAGAAGTAAGTGCATGGAGGGAAGGCTTCTCCTAGTCTCTGCCTTTCTCTGTCACTTCTCCTCCTACCACTTGTCCTGATATGCAGTTCCTCTGTTCCCCAGTGCTTCTGGGATCACAACACGGGGACAAATAAAACACAGAGAAAATGAGCTGAGTCCTTCTCTTTCCCGAGCATACCTTGGTGATGAGTCAGGCCTGGCCAGCTTCGTTCATGGAGCAGGTAAATCAAACACGTGGCTCCTCTACTATTAGGCCTAGTGCACTTGCTGCCTTGTATCAGGGCTTGTTCCAGGAACTGTTTGCTTCCAGCTGTAGCACCGCTGGAAGGAGGAAAGGCTGCAGTTGTGCTGCCTCTGACCGAGGTAACTTTAGGAGGAACCCCATGTCCACAGGAGCCTTGATGCCTGGCTCCATACACCAGGATCCACTGGACAGAAGAGGCAGGTGCCTCGGAAAACAGCCATATTCTTCACTGATGACCCAAAAATTGGGAAGGAAGAAACCTGAAAGATGAGGGTGAGCTGGACCAACAGGCTAAGAACAGAAGCATCTCAAGCAGGTGTAGAGCATCCCACTTGGAAAGCATTGGCAAAGAGAGGGTTTCTAGGCTTCGTTTCATGGCAGAGATGATCTAGCTATGATGAGCTGGTGCCAGTGGCAGCTTTATGTCCTCCCTGTTCTTTGACCCAGAACCAGGGGGAGAAAAGCATCTGCTCAAAGAAGCCTTGGCACAGTATGCTTAAGATTAAAGAGTAAAACACTTTTAGCAGGCTTGGAAAGCAAAGGGTATGACGGTTGTGTCTCCACTTGCAGGGCTAGACTTGATAGTGGAGACTGGAAAAGAGCTGTCTCCATGAGTGACTCGTAGCATGCTGGTATTTTGTTTGAGCAGAGGCCGTGTGTGCCATTATATATTCAGCTGTGCCTGTTTTGGACATTCCCTGCAGACCTCAAAGTACTGAGCAGAGGCAGGCAGTGTTTAATGACTTCACTGGCATAAGAAGAAGCCAGAACCAGGAAAGGGAGCTCCCTTCAGAGAGAACAGAGGGCACCCACAACCCATGCCAGGAGACCAAGCTGTCTCAGGACCAGAGTGGAGCTAGGGGAGGCATACCAGCTCCTGGACTGCACAGAGATCTGTGTTTGAATAC
This sequence comes from Falco naumanni, assembly GCF_017639655.2. Taxonomy (NCBI): domain Eukaryota; kingdom Metazoa; phylum Chordata; class Aves; order Falconiformes; family Falconidae; genus Falco; species Falco naumanni. The sequence goes on along the minus strand of NC_054055.1, from coordinate 16,225,544 downwards.
CACTTCCCTTGGCCCAAGTCCTTCTCCAGAGAAAAGCAAACAGTTACCTGCTGGGAGCCTTAGCTGGGTGCGGCATCGCAGGGCTCCAGAGTCATGTTTGGAACTCAGCCCTTCCTGGAGAGGAGCTTGTACCTCTCTGTAGCAAGTGGTAGTGAAGCTACTGGCTTTTAACTACACTTCAGCACAACTTTTCAGGTTCCCCCTGCTTCAAAATATGTGTCTCTCACTCCCTACCAAGCTTCCAGCAGTGAAAGCTGATCTGTCATCTGGTATGCCCTCTCTCCTTTTCTGCTGCTAACCCTTTGTTGGTGAGTCAGTATTTGGCTAAGGGTGAGACTGTGTGAGGTGACATTGCTCAAGATAAGCCAGCAAAATAGCAAGTCCTGGGTTTTTTAGTCCACTCTGTAAGCTGAATTTTTATCCCAAGAATGAAAATTACCAGAGAAGGGGAAAAGGGGGAACTCCCTTTACTTTTAAGGCATCAAATCCTTTGCTCTGGAATGGATGTGGTAAAACTAGTTGTGACAGTCACAGCTGGTTCCTGAAGTTGTGATTGGAAACCTGCTCATAGCTTCACCCTCTGTTGCCACATCATTGATGGTTTGGTCATATTAGTCCCACAGACCTTATTGAGACAGTTTCACTTCAGATAGGAAGAGGTACATCTGATGGCAGGTGTGCAAGACAGCATTTTGAGCTGTGCATGAGATTAAGTGGGCATAAAGGCAGAGAAAAGGACCATAACATGTAGAGCCACATGATCCTTACATGGGAATGAAAGGGGTTTCCTAGAAGCATCCCCAAAGGAGCAAAAAGAGAACTGAAACTGGAACCACTGAGGTTTCCACTCTATCCTTCTGCCCAAAGCAGGATCACTCCAGATATGTTGCTCTGTCTTCTTCACTAAGGCCGGACATTCACAAAACCGCAGATTTCCCAATCTTCTTCTTCTCCAGTGCATCTTTATTCCTACTATGAGTGTATTTTCCTAACATCCAACCAGTCTCTGTTGCAGTTATAGCTTATGGTTTCTTGTCCTCTGAGCAAGGAGAAGACAGCATATTTCCCTTCTCTTTAAATCAGCGTCCCAAGAAGCCAAAGGACAAGATGAATTTTCTAAGCAACCTGTGGCTTATCAGAGACTTATTAAAGACGTTGGCAAGAACAGTTTCCCAAGAGCTCAAAAAGCAGAAACTGGAAAGGGTGGGCCTACAGGGCAAGTAGAGGAACAGTGGTGAGAGGCAACACTGTCAACAGCTGGACAGGCAGAAGGATGAGGTGGCACTGAAAACAGGAGGGGTCAGAAGAGGTGCAAGTGAAAGCTGAAGCTATTTGGTTTGTTATGGGAAGAAGCCAGAGGGAGACATTGATGGAGAAGGGTGAAGAAAAGGTAACTGATGTAGTGCCAAGACCTCAGCAACTACAGGATTATGACGCCAATGAGCTTATTAGCTGGGAATGCCGTTCTGCTTCTAGGGAACAAGTCATGATATAGAAACCAGGTACTTTGTGTGTTTTACTTAGCTGTTAATTGCAGCTTGCACGTTTCCTGTGGAAGCCTAATCCCCCCCCGCCCCTCCCTGTGATGTGATGGAGTTTGCTTACCTATCTCCATGTTCCTCCTGGCCCTTACACTAAAGGAAAGTGTTAGGATTCCAGCAGAGATTTGCATTTCTTGCAGTTTCTCTGCACTAGTGATTATCACTGTTAGATGCAGGGTTTGTTCCAACTGTGCCTGGTTGGAAATTTGTCCCTGTACAAATCAGGTACACACAGCTTGCCCGGGGCTCTAAATAAAGCTATTTTTGGCAAAACATCTCATAGACCTGCCTCACAGTTCCTGGGAAAAATCATCCCAATTGGTTTAGATGCAGGCACTGGAAATTGTAAAGAGAACCGCAGAGATGTGGGAGATAAAAATCCATTTGGGGTGGCAGATTTATGTCCTGTTCCAGCTAAGTTCCTTTTGCTCCTATGCCTGTTTTTATCCCATCCTTTCAACTTGGCCCTGAGAAGTGAGGTAAGCCACACACCAGCGCTGCTCATGGAAGATTTGAAAAATCCTGCCCTCCCAGAGGAGTCCCAGCAATTAGATGACAGAGGGCTGGGAGCAGTGATAGCTTGCTGGAAAATCTTAGTGTCCACGCTTCTGCTCCCGATGTGGTCACTAGATATGTCAGAGCTTCATTCTTCACTGGCTATAAACCTGGAAACACCGGGGAGAGGCGGGGGGAGGGGGGAAGAGCAGGGACAGGGTGGCTCAGACGGGGAAGAGCTTTTACAAGTTAAGGTCAGGACAAAGGAAGAGACAAGCTGACACCTGCAGGCCATGACAGCATCAAGTTGGGGAAGTGAGACCGAGGGAGATGTGGGGTTTCTTCTGCATGCTTGTGTGATGCTAGCCTGGCTCTGTGCCTGGTTATGGAGCCAGGACTGGGAGATGGAGGAGGATGCAGCATGAGCTAAAAGCCAGCCAGGGGGAGAGCAACTGGAGAGACAGCACTTCCCTCCATGGCACAGGGAAGGAGCTGGGACTGGGAGCCAGGAAGGTGGCAGAGGAGAAGGGGCACAATTTGCTTTCAAGCCCTCTCTCTCCTTCAGGGCTGCACGGAATGAAGCATGGGCAGAAAGCAGTGATGCAGCTGGAGTAACTGTCAGGGAAGGGCAGAGTTGGGGAGCAGCAATGGATGGGAAGGAGCCAGAAAGCCATCACATCCCAGTCTGTGCATCCAGGGGCATGTCACATTAGTCTGAAGTGCTAGTGCTCCCTGTCTGCCTGCTGTTTCTGTAGCAAACAGAAGCAGCTGGATGAGATAGCTCAGCTCACCAATCCAACAAAATACTCAGTGTCTTGCAAAAAGTGCCATCGCTTTCGTTTTCAGAAACAACTCATCTTGCACTTGTATCTGCACTGGCTTTGACACAAAGCGGGATCTGGGTGCTCCTGCAGGACCTGGGGGACAGGGAGAGGCAGGCAGGGAGGCAGAGGAGAGCAACCCATGGGACCATGGTTACAGCACAGCCCCTGGAAGAGTGGGGAGGGGGAGTAAAACCTGTGGGAGGTGATTTTACCTGACAGCCTGTGAAGTGCTTGGAGGGCACTCCCATTCCTCTAAGCCCTCCTAACTCCTCTGCTGGATGTTAGTCATGTTTCTGGCCCAGGGAGACTTCTGCTTAGGGACAAACCCATAAGAGGTAAAAAAAGATGTGTTGGAAGCCTCAGGTACCTTCAGAGCTTCTTGTGGAAAGTGAGGTCAGGGAAGAGGGATGTTTGCTGTGCAGCCTTGAGTTTCGTCCACTGGTGCAGCCTCTGTGTGGGGATTCTGAAAGAGGGAAATGTTGCAACTTCAGCATGCAGGAGTGGGTCTCAAGTCCATGTGTATGAGAAGAAAATAAACTGCCCAATCCTTGCAAGTCCTGTTTTCCAAGCATTTGTGTATATAACCATGATGCTGCACTTCTGACATTTCTTTTTATATTTGGCTTTACAAAGAATCATAGGGCTTATCCTGTACTGCAGAGTGCTGTGAAAAAAACCAAAGGCATTTCTCTGAGGAGTTTATATTTAAATTTGGCCATAAGAGCAGACTGAGAGGAAATACCGTAAGTTTTAGAAACAAGGATATGGCTGCAAGGAGAACTGTCCTGTGCCTGTTGTGGGAGGGCTGCAATGACAAGAAGAAATGTGGATGGACCAGATGCCTTGAGACCCTTCTTTACAGTGAGACAAGTGAGGAACAGTGAAAATAGTCAGAAGAAATTGCCTTGAGAGGCTGTAAGAGTCTCCCCACTAGACAGTTTGAAAAGCAGATTAGGCGCAGCCCTGTCAGCAATGCCATGACTACAGTCAGTGTAACCAAGGAAAAGGGGCTTGGATGAAGTGAGCCCTTGAAAGTGCTCCAGTTCTATTTTTGAGGAGTCCCTTTGCCATCGCCTTCACTTCCCCTCACCAGTACTGTCCTGTTTGAAACTGGGGTAATACATTTATTTAGTTAGGGCATGTACTAGTTCAGCCCTCTCCTCACTGTCAGTCCCTTGCCTTGCCCTGCTGAAGAACTTCCTTGCCTTGCTTAAGTTTCCTTATGAGGCTCAACACACCTTGGCTGTTGGCCACCTTTGTTTCCCTGCTGACACTTCAGCAGATACCCTCCCTTGGCCCGTAATCTCCACATCTTCTGCCATCTCTTACACGGTCCCTGCTGCATCCCAATATGTTCTCTGAAGCCATCATTTACCCAGTGTAGAGAGGCGTCCTGGACGAAATGGGGCTAAGGGGAATTTGATGAAAGAGAGCCTTCAGGCAGGCAGAGACTGTTCCAAGTGAGGGCATGGCAGAGGCGTAAAGCCAAGATCCAGCAAAGGAGGTCTAGGCCATGGTCCAAAGTTAACTGCAGCCAACGGGAGTGATTTGAATGGGATTTGGATCAGACTCTTGGAGGGCAGCTGTGAAGGAGTATACCAGGGCTATAATGTGTGAGGAGATCTGAGGATAGGAAAGTGAGGAGGAGGAGGAGGGATTTATTCAGCCATTCAAGCATGGTTTATGTAGGATGTATAATGGCTTTCTTTAGTGCCACCAGGGCTCTCCAGATGGTGCCACAGACATTTGCAGGTTCTGCTCCATGGGGTTGTGTTTTACATGACAGCAACAGCTGATGTACTGCAACGGCAATAAGTATTTGAAAAAGGAAAAAAACAAATAAACAAAAAAAACCCCCGAAACTGCAGAGGAAGGGGGACAAGTGGAATTGTACTTGGTGCTGCTGTGCTGCTCGGTGGGAAATGGATGCTGAGCAGTTTCAAAACTCCTCCTGTTGATCCCTGGTGGCACAAGCCCGGGGAAGGGAGGGTGGGTGTGCCAACGGAGGCGACTCCTCTCGGGATCAAGGCAACGATGCGGCCCCGAGGAGGTCCCGTGTTCCTGCCAGCTCTGGTCCCTGCTGCTCCCTTCTGCAGGAGGGATGCCCATGACAGTGATCCAGCGGCGCACGCTGGGGCTGGCAGAACGCAACCGGGGCCCGTGAGATCCCCTTGCGGAGAGCACCGCTGCCTGCGCCCCGAGCCCGGAGCGAGCGGGGCCGCACCGCTGCGCAACGAGACCCTCGCCGCGCCCGGGGCCGCCACCGCCACCGCCACCGCCACCACCGGCCGCCTCCCGCGGCGACACTGCCACCTGCCGGCCGCACCGCCACACCGCGGCCCGCGCCGGGCCCGCGCTGCCCCGCTGGTAACCAGCGGTCCCGGGCGGCCTGGCTGTCTTTTCCTCCCTCCCACCCTCCCTCCCTTTCCTTCTTCTTCCTTTCTTCCTCTCTTCCTTTCTCCCTTCCTGTCTTTCTCTTTTTCTTCCTTTCTTCCTTCCTTCCTTTCTCTCTTTCTTCCTGCTTTCCTTCCTTTATTTATTTCTATCTTTCTTCCTTCCTCACTTCCTGCCTTTCCTCCTTTTCTTTCTTTCCCTCTCTTTCTACCTTCCTTTCTTCTTTCCTTTCTTTCTTTCTACCTTCCTTCCTTTCCTTCTTTCTTTCTTCCTTTCCTCCTTCCTTCCCTCCTTCCTTTCCTTTCTTTCCTTCTTTATTTCTTTCTACCTTCCTTTCTTTCCTTTCTTTCCTTCTTCCCTCCTTCCTTCCTTTCTTTCCTTTCTTATTCCTTCCTCTCTTCCTTCCTTTCCTTCTTTCTTCCTTTATTTCTTTTTTCCTTTCTTCCTTTCTTCCTTCTTTTCTTCCTTTCTTCCCTCCTTCCTTCCTTTCCTTCTTTCCTTCTTTCTTTCCTCCTTCCTTTTCTTCCTTTCTTCCCTCCTTCCTTCCTTTCCTTTCTTTCCTCCTTTCTTTCTTCCTTCCTTCTTTTCTTCCTTTCTTCCCTCCTTCCTTCCTTTCCTTTCTTTCCTTCTTTCTTTCTTCCTTCCTTCCTTTCCTTTCTCCTTCCTTCCCTTCCCTTTCTTCCCTTTCCTTTCTTCTTTCTTTCCTCTTTCCTTCATTCCTTCCTCTCTCTGTCACTCAGACCCCCCTGACTTACTGCCCAGAACCCACGCACCGGGCAGCTGCAGAGCAGTACTGTCTCTGCAGGGGGAGAGGTGAAGGAGGCAGGCAAATGGCAAAGCAGAAGAGGGCTGGGCAATGCAGGCAGCGAGCAGAAGGTATTTGCTGAGCAGCACAGGGACCACAGCTGGATTTTGCTGCAGATTGGAAGTGGCCAGCTGTGGTCCCAGACCTTCCTGATGCAAAAAGCACAGGCTCCTGGAGTGTGGCCCAAGCCCATTCCAGCCCCACAGCACAGAGAAGCTGCAACGAGACCAGTTTTGGCTGTGAATAAGCATGTAGCAATTCTGCTGGAAGCCCTTGCTTCTCATGTTGCTCTTGGTCAGTGTGCCAGCAGGTTGGAGTTGGCAGACGGGTGATGGCAGCTGTCCTCATCCTGCCAATTTAGACCCACCAACTCCACAGGCTCAGTTCTGGGCAACTTCTCGGCAATTACAGCAGAAATCAGTACTTTAAGTTCAGCACAGATGGAGCGTCTACCCCAGTTCTGCTGCTTTTGCCTTTCTGCTGAGGAAGTAAACACAAAGGAGTAGATCTCCTGGAACATATGAGTAAGTGTGTTCACATCTCCAGGTATCCAGCACTTCTTTCAAACGCATGAGAAGGAATGCATTTCCCGAACTGCCTTATGTGACTTCTGACATTCCATCTACACCCATAAGTTGAGCATACACCAGACAACTCCTCAGCGCTGAGGCCAGCTGTCACCAAATGGCCCATATGCAGATAACTTCACCTGTTACCCTCTAGGACAGGCTGGTTGCACCCAAACTGTGTCCCAGGAACAGTCCCTTGCTTGTACTAACTCTCAAACCATGCCCAGGAGTTCCTTGAGCAACCAAGGGCTGGCTGTGGATCACATACTATGCATTTACCAACCCAGCTGATTAAGCTGCAGTGCCCAGGAATATTTCCTGGCACTTTTGAACTTATTAGGACAGATGTAGGAATCCACCCTGACCTTTGCTTCTGTGGCTTATCAAGTGGGCATCTTGATGGCAGCAAGGAAGATTTCTGTCATCTCAGCAGGTTCTGGATGACTTCAGAAAATTTCCATGAGAGTGAAAAGATGCCACGACATTGACCTCGACTCTGTGAGACAAGTACTCTGCTCTCGGGTTTTGATGCCGCAGAGTGCCAGAGCAGTGAGCAGCTCGGAGCCAGCCCGAGAGCCTCTAAACCAGGACTGACTTGAATGGGAAGAGCACTGCTGTAGGGATCTGAGCACGTGCTGACTTGGGAGAAAGTAGTGTCTCATGTCTTTCATAAAATGATATACTCACAAAAGAAAAATATACTGAGCGAGATTAACCATCAGGACTGTTGCTTGAAACATTTAAAGTCAGATAAAACCACATCGCTGATTCCTCCAGCATGAATCATCGGTTTGTGCTGACGTGCTGTTAACAGTTCACACCAGCCCTTGCTTTTCCCTGGGCTGTCAGGAAGGGAGCCGTGGGCTAAGCAGGCTGGGTGGCCACAGAAGGGAGTGGCATTGTGGCCCACGGTGAGGGACCTCTCTGGAAAGCAGCAGTGGCTGCTGGGCTGTCACTCTTTTTTTGGTGGGATCTGCAGGCTGCTGTGGTGCATTGACTTATGTCCCTCTCAGCAGGGTCTCCCTTTGCTCTGGACTTCAGAGCAAATCACAGACTGGTCAGGGCTTCCCACTGAGGGACCTCATGGGGCACAGGCAGCTGCCAGGTCAGAGCAAGTGGCACTACTGCCTGGGCTGCTGCCTGCATGAGCTGGGCCTGGGCTCCATCTCGGCAGGGAGGCAGCAAGTAGCTGAGGGAAGGGGAGCTGGGCATCCCCCTGCCCCCAGGGACACCTGACATTGCAGCCCCAGCTCTTCCCTTTCCTGCAGCAGAAGTGGCCTCACTTGTGGCATTTGAGACAGGAAAATTCCCTCTTGCCTTTTGTTTTTCATTCTACACTTGAATTTTGCTGTCTCATGTGTAAGGGGCTGGCACCAGGATACTGGTGAGATGGCAGCTCCCGGCCCATGGAGGAGATAGGATCACTTCCCTAGGCCAAGAGGGAAGGAGGTGGGTTTTCAGGTGCCCGTGGCAGGATACCTGGGGAGGGATGTGCATGGGAGGAGGCTGAATCCCCCCAGCCCCTGGACCACCATGGACTTCGCTGGGGCTGCTGAGCCCTCGCTGTGTCAGCCCTGGCTGCCCCTGCTCAGGCAGCTGCTTTCATTGGACTAGTGTCGAGGCTGGTTTTTTTTTCCACCCCGTTCAGGTGCATGAGCCCACAGGCAAAGAGATAACATAGGGCATGTTTTACCGGCAGGAGCCGTCGGCAGAGGCCAAGCCTCTGAGGATGGAAAACACCTTTGAAGCCACAATGGGAGCTTGGCGAGGGAGTGACTGAGAAAGAGAGGTCCAAACGGTTGCTCTGGCTTTGGAAGAGCAAGGTGTTGTTACTGGGAACAGAAAAAGGATCACATTTCTAGATTGAAGACCTGGAGGAAGAAATACACCTCTGATAAGAGAAAGTCGTTTCTTCTTCTGAGTCACTACATTCCTGGGAGTAGTTGTGCAAGATGTTTTTAGAGACCCCTTTTCAGCTCACTGTGGTTACCTCTACATCTACAGATGCATATAAGCATCTTGATGAAGATCAAAGATGATCTAAAAAATGACCATTATCACCAGAGAAACAATATACTGCACTTACTATATATGAAAAATGAGTAGTTTGATTGCTTCCTATTATTGGAATTTATGATTCAAAAAGAAGCACATTTTTACTTTAAACTAGAATAACAATTATTTGGTATTGCTGATAGGAAGTGATTCTCACTGAGAGCTAATGTAAATTCCATCTCATGTTCTTAAATTCTACAAATAAAAATGACAACAACAAAAAAATCCCTAGATTAGATGAGGACTGGAACTTCCCTAAAATGTAGTTGAAAGCTTGGGTTATCTTTAAAATTACTGCAATAGTTAACTGCTACACTGTCACAGCACTCTCCAAACCAGCCAGCTGCAACAAGGTCTTCTACCATCTCATACCAACATACTCTTCATGCCAGTCCCTCTGCTGCCTTCTCCTAGTCCTCTTCCAGGGCATGTGTTCTCTCTCTGCTTCCTCCTCTCCCTTCCTCAGCTGCCCAACCCCTCAACAGAACCAGCCACATCTGCACCTTATCTACATCAGCCAACCCGCCACCCCTGAAGCCAGCCCACAGCTGTATATTATCAATGCTAATTAACCCAGCTTCATTCCTCTACATTACACAGCTCTTTATATCACTCCTGACAATCTCCATGAGAGGTATTGGCTTATTTTTAAACTGTGGAAAAAGGAAGAAGCCTTTTGGATGCTAGTGCCTCTTCACTACTGCTTGATGTAGGAGCTTAAATGCCTTTGGAGGCTCAGGTAGCCTCTGGTGTCCATGTCTTGCCTGTCTTCCACTCAAGATGCCTAAATGCAGAATTGTGATCTTAAAAATCCTGAGACCCACCTGATCAAGAAGGTTGTGTTCTACAAGGCCTTGCTTACAAGCAAGCCCTTGCTGGAAGCCCTAACTGGCCTTTCTGTACTCGGGGGGGCAAGGGACTAAGCAAGTCTTGTAGCCCTGAGAGATTTTGCTGTCTGCATGGCCAGACCATGGCATGGAAAAATTAGACCACAAGCAATCTTGGTTTCCAGGGCTGAAAGCTCGTCTTATTTACCTGTAGAGGAAGGGACATTCTGCAGTGAGGAACATCCCTTTCCAAAGAATGCTGCAGATAAGGCAGCTTTTCTGTCACAAAGGTCTTCAGCTCTATGCAAGTTATCTGGAGGATGGGCTGTGACTCTGTGGAAAGCAGCAGGGCATATCAGGGGAACAGGATCTGACTCAAAAGCAAAACTACATGAGCTTGCGACAGCTGCCAAAAAATAGCTGGCTGACTAAGAGAAGAAGAATGCTGAGAACAGGAAAGGTCCATGTGCTCTTTTTGGCTTGTTCTTTTCTTTTGCAAGAGCAGTACACAAGGGCTTTGTTTCCAACCCTGCCTGTTACAGCTGGGTACCGGAGTGTCAGGAGGCAGATGGTGAATCCAGACATTACATGTGACATCTGTCTAGATGCTTTCAGTCCAGCTCAAGTGCTAGGGATCAGCAGGTTGGAAATGAGCAGTTAGAAGTTTAAATTAAAGGAGGGTAGATTTAGATTAGATATAAGGAAGAAATTTTTTACAGTGAGGGTGGTGAAACATTGGAACAGGTTGCCCTGAGAGGTGGTAGATGCCACATCCCTGGGAATATTCAAGGTCAGGTTGGATGGTGCTGAGCATCCTGGTCTCGTGAAAGATGGCCCTGCTCATTGCAAGGGGGTTGAACTAGATGATCTTTGAAGGTCCCTTCCGATCCAAACTATTCTGTGATTCTATGAAATACGCAAGACCTTTAAGAAAGGGAATGATGCACTTTTAATGATTTGAGGACTTGAATCAAAACCTCTACCTTGACCAATATGTCAGATATTACATTAGATAGTTTATCTATTATAGATAGATAGATTACATTAGATTTTGCGTTAGGCTAAATTTTATTATAATCAGAGAATATTAGAAACAAGAGGAAAATTATTCCTGTTATCTGCCAATGGTTAATTGGACTGGGGCCTGCTGAATGCCACAGATCTCTATCTAGACATCCCTGAGAACATGAAATGAGAATCATCCTTGAGTTTTCATCCTCTCTTTTCCCGTATTTCCCATACTTCAAAAACATCTGGAGGGGGATCCAGTGGGTGTTGTCCCAAAATAGATGGTACTTCACTTCAGAAATACAGGGCTAGAAAGGGATTCCCCAGTCTCTGACTCCAGTTTCCTGGCAACAAACTGTTTGTTTTAGTGAATAGCTCAAATTTTTCCTGCCCCTTTGCAAGCGAGTGTCTGTCCCTGTCTCTCAAAGAAGGTAAGTTTGACTTCTGAAAGTGCCAAAAACTAAGAATGGAATTGCAGACATTGCAAAAGATGATACATTAACTAGAAGAAACTGCCTGTGTTCACCTGAGCCACAGTGTGGCTGAACATGCAGGTTAAGAAGGAAGCAGCCCCTCCTCATCAGCAAGGAGAGGGACAATGTCCTGCTCCACCAAGGAGCTCAGCTAGGGCAAAGCCCAGAGGGCTGCTGAGGCTTCCAGGAGAGTTTGGCCCCATCTGTCCCCAGAGGTTCCTGACACTTCTCTGCTATGGCTTTCCCCCAGTAACCAGAGCTGTTTTGCTAGGGAGCTTCCTAGCATGCATCTCCCTGGCACTTGTCCTCTACTGCACCAGACCACCCATCCCATGACCTCTCATGCCAAGGTGGCCTTGTTTTCTCACTGAGCTACCTGTGCAGCTGGACGTGCCTTCAGAAGACTTGTGTTCTGCTGACTTTCCTCACCGTTTACAAGCTGTTTGCTCCTGGAAGGCCTCCAGCACTGCTTCCCTGGCATCAACTCAACTTTTGCTTTCAGCTGTAACTGCTCTAAATTTCAGCACATAGCTCCATTACCCAGGTGGGACTGAAGGAAAGTATTTGGTCATGAATTTTGGCTACGAAGCATTTAATCCAGCAGAGCTGTGTCAACAGAATTGTAAACTCTGTGATTTCCTCTTCCACTCCAGTCACTGATGGAGAGGCAAAGAGAAACCCACAGCCTCACACAGCCCTCTGGAGCCAGGATTTAAGTCACCCATAGGAACCCCTGGCTCAGTTCCTGAAGGATGGGCTCTGCCCTCTCTCAGTCGCCTGGGATGTGTGCTTCCAGCCACTGCTTCACCCACAGATGGAAATGACCTGCCTCACAGAAGCCACTCATGTAGGCAAAAAGCAGGGGGAGAGGGTGGTGTCTGAAGTTGTTACTTACTGCTGATATAAGTTTTGAAGGTTTTTTTTTACTTTTTAAAAAACTTACTGTCTTCATATTGCAGATCCAGAGTGCTCAGCTATCAGGCTGAGGATCTATAATGTGCCCCTAGAAGATACTCAAGATCAGAGAAAGCAGACATTTGCTTTACATGTTATCCACACCCTCTATCTAAGGACCTTACTGTTTACCCACGTTGGGCTGTGACACATAGGGTCACTTCGTGTCCAAAACTCAGAGAGCTTTCTTGAGAAACTTTTCTCTTTAGCTAAGACCTAAGCCAAAAGAAGGGTTCCTAAGTGATTGTTGTTGCACAGTGACAGGAGCAGGAAAATCTATCAAGAGAAGGAGTGCAGGGAACTGCCACTTTGCTATTTTGGGGCCAAACCTGATTTCCTGGATTTTACCCAGCCTGGACAGAGGGTCTCCAAGGACACCCACTGCAGCCCCTGCCAGGCAAGCAAGGTGCAGTGGCTCTGACCCATTGTACCCTACCAGACTGGCTTGGCTCGCTGCTGTGGGGAGCTCTGGGAGGGATAAAAACACCTGTAGGTTGTGCAGGGGTCACCACAACCAGCTCACCTCTCCCAAATGGTGCTTTTGGTTCATTGTTGTGGTCCAGCCACTGGACTGATCCAGATGCCTGCAAATATCTCCCTGAATAAACAAGATACCCAGTTTGTGCCTTTTTACACTTCTCCATGGTGCATGAGGAATATAAAGCAAGCTGGAAGGTTGGTGGTTTATTTGTTTGGGGATGGGAGGGGGGAAATGTTTAAAACTGGGTGTGGATATAGTTTGCTTGATTGTTTCCTTTTTACACGAAGAAATTTAAGCTCTGCATTGCCATCGTCAAGAATCTGAGGAGAGCTCAGAAAATGAACATTCACTAGCAAAGAGGGGAAGAGACCTGGAATCGGGGTGTTTAAAATGTGTGGGGTTTGTTTACATGTCTCTAATGAACTTTTTGGAGACAGGAAACTTTTGTGGACATCAAACAGTTCACTTCAATGTGGGCAACTCTCTTTCTCAGAAGTCCTACAGGCAAGAAAGAGAAATTTTGCTATTTTCAGTGTTAAAACCAACGAGGAGCACACTTTCGAGGGGTTACAGGAACTGTCCCCAAAGTTGCCATGCCTGGGCCACTGCCAGGGGTGTCTGTGTGCCACCATTGTGGTGAGGAGTCCCGGGCTCTGAGAGTCCTGTGCCAACCCTGCCCCATGGCATGGAGAAATGCCAGCAAAACCATGCCAAGCAGCACCTCTTATACCCCCCAGATCCTTTGTGATTAATTTACTTATTGATGGTCTTTCATAACTCCGTGGTCATCTTTTTTCGCACTGCCATTAATTATTCCTGGAAGCAAATAAAAGGGCCCACTGATATCTCTCCCTCCCTCTCACCGCAGCCAGCTTTTCCTTAGGGAGAAAAAAGTTGGGCTCGTTTGCAGTGGGACAATGCCGACTTTTGAACCTCTAACCACTAAACAAACAAACCTTGCGCTCTGCTCCACAATCCAAACAGGGTTTATTGACAGGCGTATCGCAGCAACGCGTAGCAGCTCAGGCAGCCGCAGGGTGGGCCGGGGATCAATGCTGCGGGGGTGGCCCCGGGCACCACAGGGCATCCTCGAAGGGATGGCACCACCCGGGGCTGCCCGCATCTTGGCTGCTGGCATGGCCACTGTTCCCTCAAGAGCCCTCATGCCCTTCTGGGGAGAGCACAGAGGGAAGAGTGGGTTGTGGTGCCTGCAAAACCCTTTTAACTTGGCCGCCCCTGCTGCAGCTGCTCTCCTCTGGTTTACAGCTGGTGCTGCAGAGCCAAGCCCCTCAGTTCGGTGCTGCTTAGCTTTAGGTGTCCCCAGGGAAGCAGCTTCTCCAGAAAGATCCAAGGACCTAGCAAAGAAGGATGGATCTGACTCCTGCCTCCCTCTGGTCCAGCGTGAACCATGGACATGGGACCCAGCAGGACATGGTGTGCGTCAAGCCCACGTGCAATGAGCATAACTGCTTGGGAGCTGCACCCATGCCTCCTGGCCAGACCCACTTCAGCAACTGCACCAGGCAGAAAATTAAGCAGGTTCCCTGCACTGGAGGTGCTGCCTGTAGCCATGGTCTTCCCCCAGGCTCAGGAGCCCTGGATCAGGTTTGCACAGCCACACATCTGCTGTCAGCCTGTCAGCCAGCAGCCAGCCCCTGGCCCAGCAAGCCATGGAGCTACATGTGGCCAAAATGGTGCATGGAGGCTTTGGGGCTGTGCTCACCATTTCTGGTGCTCACCAAGCTCTTCCAGGCAAGGAGAGCTACCTTGTCTGTGGAGGCAGGCCCTGGCAAACCGATTCTCCCCACGCAATCCTGCAGATGCTGCTGATATTTGGGTTTGGCTTTCAGCAAAAACATGAGAAAAGAGTCAGCAAGCAAAACCAAAAGTACCCCAAAGCAAGCAAATGGAATATCCTAAATAAATTTGACCAGAAAACCAGAACACCATGGGGCCAAATGCTAGAAAAGTCAGAAACCCAGATAATGTCTTTGGGGCTGGACAGTGCTCCCATCCCTGGCGAGGCCCAGGCCCACATGAGCTGGCCCCACGCACACCCCAGGGCACTGGTGGCACGGCCTCGCTTCCTCGTGGGGTTTCTCCCAGCCATAAGTAAGAAGTACACATGGCAAATGGCAAACAGCCAGGGTGATTTGGCCAAATCAGCTGGACTTTCCTTGTTTTCATCTCTGACTAGGTGAGTCCTTTAGCATCTCTTTCCTGGTCCCCACCACCTAGTCAGCATGTGGAAATGAGCCACAACCTGTGCAAGATGGGCTCTGGTACAGCACAGGGCTCTTCCAAGGATTTCTGCTCCTGGTGGGGTGAAGCCTACGTAAAGCTGATCAAACCAAGGAGACTTTGGAAAACTAACTGGAAACAACCTTGAAACAAGGTAAAAACTGTAAGGGGGTGAGAAACAGCACATAATTTAACAGATGGGACATTGCACACACAAGCAAGGCTCCGCACTCCAGCATGACAGGACACCTTTTTCAGAGGAGACTTCATTCTTCTAATTTTTTCTGTACTGCGACTAATAAATCTGGCTGGATGACTGTCAGCACCAGATTTATGGGCTCTTTTACAAGTGTCTAACATTAAGCAATTCACTTCTGAACGTTTAAACAGTGCCTTATCTTGTCTGCTCTGGCCCTTAGGGCAGGATGAACATTTTGCATATTCCTGGTTACAAGAAGAAAATAAAATAAAATATAAAATAAAATAAAAAAATGTCCTTTAATTATTTTTTCTTGTTAAAATTCGTTGTTAGCCCAACAATATTTCTAGGGTCTTTCGGACCGATCCCTGAGATTCACCGGGGGTTGACTGGCAGGCAGTGCCCCCCTTTTATCTAACAAACTCCAGGGTAAAAAAAACCACACCCAAACATAATAATAATAATATTAATAAAGCGATGGCCACGCTTCCCCTGGACGACGAGACACTTACACTGTACATCTGTACACACGGCCGGCCCCGCGGGGCGGTGTAGTGCATAGGCGGGGGGGGACCGCTCCCACCGTGCCCCCCCGGCCCGGCCCGGCCCCGCCGCGGCCGCCCCCTCCAGCAGTCCCTGCGCCGCGGTCCCCGGCCGCTGTCACTGCGGGGCGGCGGGGCCCAGCCCGGCGGCGGCCGCCCCCGCAGTGGGACCCTGTAGCGGGGCGCCGGGGCTGAGGGGCTCCGCGCCGCAGGGCTGCGCCTGCTGCAGCTTCTTCTTGTTGATCTTCCTCTCCTTCGCCCGCCTGTTCTGGAACCAGATTTTCACCTGCGGGGGGGGGCGAAGGGGAGTGAGGAGGCCGTTTCCCCGGGGACGCCCTCCCTTCCCAGGGGGCCCGCGCATCCCGGCTCCCGCGCATCCCGGCCCCCGCGCATCCCGGCCCCCTGCGCATCCCGGCCCCCTGCGCATCCCGGCCCCGCGTGAGTGGCGTGGGGACCACCACTGGTGAGACAGACCTGTCTCTCCGACAGCCCCAGGCTGGAGGCCAGCTCCGCTTTCCTCCTGATGGTGATGTAGCGGCTGTAGTGAAACTCCTTCTCCAGCTCCAGCCGCTGGTGGTCGGTGTACACGACGCGGTACTTGTCTTTCGTCCTGGTTTTAACTGCGGAGAAGAAAACCGGGATTGGGAAAGGTGAAGCCGAAGGGCCTGGGGTGGAGCGCAGCACTCCTCCCGGCGGCTGCGGGGCGAGCAGGATCGGACCTCCCCGGCTTCCTCCTCGCCGCTCCCTGCTCGGGGCTCTACTGAGCGCAGCAGACAGAGGGGAGAGAAGCAGTTCCACAGTTCCCCGGGGACATGGGGCAGAAATCCCAGGCGTGCTGGCTGTAAGGGCGAGCCAGGCGCGGGCTGCCACCCCCTGCCCCGCCACCCCCACGTTGCGCTTGGGACATCTTTGTTGTGCACTTGCTGTTGGCTTTCGGGTTTGTTTTACCTTCCTTAACGAGAACAAACTTTTTACAAAGAAAAGGGGAAAGGAGAAGAAAGAAAAGCTCCGTTCGGGGCACGGCGGTGTGTTTCTAAACGAGAAACACTGATCTAGGGGCGAGAACCGGCAGCGGCCGTCGGGGGCCCGTCGGGGCGCCCGCTCCAGCTCCCCCCGCTTCTGCCCCGGCATCGGGGCAGCGACTAAAGCGATTTCTCAGATACCCTGGAAGTGCGATGTGCAACTTTAGCGCTAAAAAAACCCACACATCCCCCAGAAACCAACCAACCAACAAACAAACAAACAAACAAAAACACCGAAAAAACAATGCCAACGAAACCCGAAGGCGAACGGCAGCGAGCGGTGGACGGGCGTGCATCGCCGCAGCCGGTGACCTCCTTTCTCCCGAGGGTTTCTTGTTTAACTGGTTGTGTCCCCGGCCCTCCCGTTCCCCAGGGAGCCAAGGCGGGGAGCCTCTGCCCTCAAGGTGCTTAATGGCTAGCAGGCTGACTTTGTTCAGGTAAACTCTCGCAAACCACAACAAAAGCACCCTGTAAAGATACAAGCCTGATCAGAGAAAACTCCCCAGAGCTAGTGAATAGGGAACACAATCCCAAACAATGCAGGACAAGGCGATCTTATCAAAGAAAAACCCTTCTCAAAGCCTTAATGACAGCCACATTCTGTTTGAATTACCACTACTGAACAAATGGCGGCAGGCGCTTTCATCCCCCCAGCCCTGCACATTAACATAAACACTGGCTCCAAAGGCAGAATTTGAATGGAGACAAGGGACCGGCCACCACCGCACAAGCCCAAACTGTGGGAACACCACGGGCTGCTGTGGGAAGCGCGACGGGCCTGGGAGAGCTCCACCACCACCGCCACCCGGGGCGTAGCCGGTGCCAGCGGCCCGCACCGGAGCACCGGGGCTGCTGGCACCGGGGCTTCCCCCGAGGCGCGGCGGCCGCGGGTGAGGCCGGGACCCCCACCCCGCGCCGCCCGGGGAGCCCCGCCGGCCCTGCCGGCCGTGGCGCGGGGCAGGGGATGAGAAAGGAACACCAGAAGTCGTTATTTACTGCGAAAGTCGCCACCCTGGTTTTTTGCCCCACTATATATAATTCTAAAAAAAAAAAAAAAAAAAAGAAAAAGAAAAAATCGGCGGCAACAGCCGTGGAAGGCGTATTCCAAAGTGGGGGGACACGCATCTCCCCTGGCAGATGCAGGGGGGAAATAAAAGAGAGGGGCTGCGAGTGTATTAACATCACAAGGGAGCGCGGCGCCGGCCACGGCCCGACCCGTCCAGCTGCCGGCCTCCCGCCGCCGGGGCACCGGGGAGGGGGGGGGAGGGGAACGCCCTCGCACCTCCCGGCCCCACCGGCACGGCCCGGAGGGCACGGCCCGCGGGGGTCGGCGGGCAGCCGCTCGGGAGGCCTGGCCGCAGGGAGACCTTAATAAAGAGTAGGCGCTCAGTGACTCAGAAACAAATGCGGGGCGACACCGGCCGATGATTTATATGGCTCTAATTGGTTATAAAAATCTTCTGAGTGGCTATAAGCGGAGGCGCGGAGCAGCGGCAGGAAGGGCGAGCTCTCGGCATGCGGGCCGTGCCGCCCTGCCCCGCCGAAGCGCGCCCCGGGCACCGGCCCGCCGCGGCCGGCAGCGGCTGCTCCCCGGCGGAGAGCGGCGCCCGGCGCTGCCCGGGGCCGTACCCAGGGCTAAGCCCGGCAGCCCCCGCGGTGCCGAGGCCCGTCCCTCGAGCGGGTTTGTTTGGGGCCGGTGCCCCGCCCGGCCGCCGCGCTGCCCGACGCACGGGGAGCCGGCGGCGCCCCGGCGGAGCGGTCGGCGGGGCAGCCCCTCGCCCGCCCCCGGCCCGCGCTTACCCTGGCTGCTGAGCGGGGGCTGCGCCGGCTTCCTCATCCACTCGCAGAGGCCGCGGCGCTGCCCGCCGGGGGAGAGCGGCTCGGGGGCGGCGGCGGCGGCGCTGGCGGCGTTGACGGGCTGCATGACCCCGGCGGAGCAGTGGGGCGCGGGGCCGGCGTGGTGGTGGGCGTGCGGGTGGTGGTGGTGGTAGTCGGCGGGGCTGTAGGCCATGGCGGCGGCGGGGGAACCGCCGTTGAGGCCGTGGACGGCGCCGGCGGCCGGCGGCGCCCCTTGTCCGTAGGCGCCCCAGTCGTCGCGGAGCGGGGCGGCGTAGGGCGCGGGCCAGGCCGGGCCGGGGGACTGGGCGCTGTCGAGGTTCACATGGTAGCCGCCGTAGTCCGCGTACTGCGGGGCGCCCACGAAGTTCTGCGCCGCCAGGTTGAGCCCCCCCGAGTGTCGCACCGGGCCGGGGTACATGGGCCCGTCCTTCTCCAGGAGGTAGCTCACGTACATGCTGGAGGGGCCCCGGCGGCGGCTCTCCGCATGCTGCTCGGGGCTCTCGCAGCGGCGCGCCTGCTGCCTGGGGACGGGCTGCCCGGGGCGGGGAGGGGGCAGGCGGAGGGGCCGCGGCCCCGCGCTGCGCTCCGCGCTCCCGGCTCCCGGTCCGAATCCAATGGCCGGCAGCACTTACATGATTAACGATTGTTTACAAGGCTCTATTAGTAATGGCCCAGACACACCAAAGGCAGGTGACGTGGAGAGGCGCTGGGTATATAGCTACTACCCCTAAAAGACGATTTGCATTTAAAAAGATAAGGAGAGGGCAGCGACCTGATCACAGCTAAATATTCAAGCCTTTATTGTTTAAGAGCTTCCTCCTTCCATTGCAACCTGGTGCACTTTAACCTCCAATCACAGGTTCAAAGGATGAAATCAAGAGACTTGCAAAAGACAGAGAGGGAGATCTAAGGGCGAGGGTGGGAATATGGGAGCCGTGTATCGCGGCCGATCTGTAGGCAGCACTTTAACCAGCTCTTCTCCGTGCTTGGGGCTGGGGGGGGGTGTGGGGGGAGGAAGGGGCGGAGGAGGAGGGAGTTTTGATTAAAAATCCACAAACCCATTTTGTCGTGGTTGTTCTAAGAAACAAACCCCACCGCAACGGCCTACTGCTTTTTCTAACGCACTTCCCACCCGCTCCCGCTCCCACTCGGTCACGGGCGATGAAGGAGAGGTAAGAGGAGAAATTCCACCCCTCCACCCCACCCCACCACCCCCACCCCCCCGAGGGCGCTGCCTCCTTCCCCCCCGCTTGTGCCTACAGAGCTTCGAGGTCAGGCGCTGCCCACCCTCCCCGTCCCAGCCTGGGCCCCGGTGCCGGGAATGGACGAGGACTGGGGGGTGCCTTCGCCTAAAGCACCCGCTGCCCTCGTACCCACCGCTGGAGCGAGGCCGCAGCATCTCGCCGCCCGCAGGGGCCTGGGCACCCAGCCAGGGGATGGTTCCCCACCACCACCACGGGGGAACCATCCACGTCCTCCCGGAGCCTGGTACCCCGGGGACGATTCCCTCCCTGCAGTGCGGCCGAGCCCACGGGGAACCCGGCGACTCGCCCCTCCACGCACACTCGTTTTTTCCCACCCCAACGCCTTGGAAACCCTCTGGAAATGCTGGCCCTGGAAGGGCGGCTCTAGGGCAAGCGGCTGCCGGCTCCCCCGGCCCAGCCAGCCCCCTTTGAAGAGGCGACCCCCTCTCAGCTTCCCCCCGCCGCTTTTATGCTTTAACTTTTCACCCTGAGCGGGGACAATGCGAGGCAACGTTTGCATATTTGCATCTTTTCCCATGACACAGCGAGGAAACCTTTCACCCGGCGAGAAAAAATGGAGGGGGACGGGAGCGTCCCCCCGTTTTCCCAGTACGTTTGGCCCCGACGGCTCTTCCCGGGCGCTTGGGGCCGGTGCGGCTGGGTCCTGCCGGGTCTCCCCCACTGGCCCCGCGTGTCCCGGGTCTTACGTGAAGGGACCCGGTGGCCGTGTCCCAGGGGTATTTTCCCTTCGCTTTCTCTTCGGTTCTGCAGAGTGTGTCCCCCCTGCCTCCCCCGGGCACTGAGACGTGGAGTTTTGCAGCGGAGGGCGGATTTCAGCTCTGCAGAGTCAGATCTCCCCGATCCGCACTCCCCGAAAAATCTCCCTCTCCTTCTCCCCATCGCACCGGGCCCTTTGGTGCTCAGCCTGGGGCTGCCGCGGGTCTGGGCTTTAACGCGAGTGGGAATAATTCAGCGACCTCTCCTAAAGTGTCCGGGAGGGTCCCGTGTCAGTCGCCCTGGGGGACCGGGGCGCTCAAGCGGGGAAGGACCGAGCATCGCTCCCGGGAAAGAGGGAAAGAGACCACGGGCGGCCCCCTCGGAGCCGCCGTGGGTACTCCGGCTGCAAGGAACGGGGTACCCCCACCCTGCACACAGCTGGCAGTGCAATGCCTGCGCCCACACCCGTCACTTGTCGTTCGTGGACTGTCGCTGCCGGCCGCGGTTGCGACCCTTCGATAAGAGCAGCACAGCAGCAGGGATGCGGGGACGCCTGCCAGCCGCCTTCTCCGGGGATTTCTCTCCCTGCTGCCATTCCCACCATGACGCCTTACCCCCGCCCCGCCGGTGGGGTAACGGGGAGAGGGAGCGGGGCTCGCAGCCCCCCGCGCTCTCTGAGCTGGAGACTGAAATGTAATTCTGGAAAACAAATGCTGCGTCCCTTCAATGTAATCGCCTCTCCCGATAAGCACCGACACAGCCATCTAGGCGGATGTGAATTTGATGATGCCATAAACGGAGGAAGGGGCCATTAAAATGACAAAACTCTGAACATACTGTATTACAACGCACCAAAACCCTGACAAACGCCGAACTCGCCCGGTTCGGTGCCTAACGCTCCATCCATGAACCGTGGCAGGCAGGTGGCAGCGCTTTGGGGTGAGACACGACGCCAACCCGAGCTGGCGGGGCTGGGGGCGGGTGAGACCCCCGGGGCTCCGACGGGGCAGCAGGACAAAGCTCCCGGGCAACACCGCCCCGAGCCCGCTCGGCTCCGCAGCGAGGGCGCCGCTCCGCTGTCCGCTGCGGGGCCGGCCCGGCTCTGCCTGGGCCCGTCGGACAGCCATCCCAGCCGCCCCTCGAGCACCAGGGCTGTGCAAACCGGGCCCTGCCAGCTGTCCCCAGCCGGGGGGACGAAGCCCGCTTCCCCCGCGGAGAGGTGCCCCGCAGCACCCGCCGCCGCACGGCTGCCCCTCGCTCCCGGCCCGCGCAGCGACCTGCCTGGCTGCTGGGGCGGGGGGCGGCTCTGCCTCTGGGACCCTCATGTCTTACAATAAGAGGGATCTCGGGCCGCGCACACCCCGAGTCTGCGTGCCTGGGTTCTAGTCGGTCTTCCCTTCGCTGCGACTGGGGCAGGGGTTGTCTTCCCTCCGGCCCTCCCCAGCGATCGGGGCTTCACGAGGGGACTGGGGAGAGGGGGTCTCTCTCTCGGCCAGGTTTCCCCCCTTTTCCATCCGGCCTCCTGGAGGCAGGTTTCCCAAGCTGGCCCTGGCAGTCGCCCGCCCCTTCCCTGCCTCCGTCTCGGGTCTTCCAGCAGACCCCGGCACACAGCCGCGGGAGAGGAGCGGGGACCCCGGGACGGGAGCCCGGGACCGGAGGGAGGGCAAAGCCCTGATCTCTCCCTCTTTGCTTCTTTCGTTTCTTTCCTATTTCGTTAGATCATGAGCGGGGAAATGCGACCTAATGCCTCTCAAACCGACAAGTGCCTGATCGGGGACACTGTTTGCAGGGAAATATCTTTTTGACTCCCGCCCCCGCCATGCTGACCCCCGTATTTTCACCGAAGGGCTGTTTCACCCGGGGCTCTGGCCGGACTCCCGCCTTTCTCCTTCAGTCCTAGCCTTACTTCTTGGGATGAAGAAATAATTTCCCAGGGGATCCGCCAGTCCCGGGAGGAGTCAGGTCAGAGGCACGATGGTGTGAGAAACGCCGGGGACAGGGCGCTGCCGCCCGCCACCGGCCACCCACCGCCCGCCGCCCGCTGCCCGCCCCTCGGCCCCCTGAGAGGCGGCGGCCGGTGCCCGGGTCCGGAGCGGACACCTCTCTTCGGAGCCAGCGCTCGTCGTCGCCTCGGGCCCTGGGGCCGGGGCGGACTGGGGGGTAAGGGGGCGGGCAGCACCGTGCAGGGACCCCCGTCCCTCACCAGAAATGTTCCCGTAAGCCCCGGGAAGGGATGAGTGCCGCGCCCCCACCGCGCCCCTTCCTCCACCAACTGCTCCCGCTTGACGGGACTCTTGCGGGGATGCGGATTCATCTTCTTTATTTCTAATCGTTTTCTGGTTTGAAGAATTTATTTTTCTGTCACTTAGAAGTTCAGGGTGGAGTGGGGGGGATCTTCCCCTCTTCCCCTACCTTAACGACACGGAACCAGGAGCTTTGTTTGCAAGGTTTAAAAAAAAACAACAAAAAAAACCCAAACAAAAAAACCCCAACAAAAAAAACTGATTGAAAGCTCTTTGGTGGCCGAGGACAGAGAAGAGAAGGAGGAATCGTGTGTTAGTCCGACCTGTGGAATTTATGACTCCCCCTAAGCACAGACATGATAAGGACTTAGAAAACATCTTGGATCTTTTCAAGCCGGCAGCCCCCGAGGCTTTGATGTAGATTGCGTTGCAGAATAACCCAATACTTTTATCGTGGGGTTGATACTCGGCTTGTTTAAGCACATGCCTCTAGGAGCGGGTTAGATGCTCAGAGCTCGCTCCCGAGCGAATTTGCGTTGCTGGGAAGGAAGTAGGGACAGGGGAGGGGGGTGGCACCTTGTGCCAGGCTGGGGACCCGCCGTCCTGCCAGCCCCGGCCAGCCTGGCCTCTTCGCACAGGTGCCGTCGGGCCTGAGCTCGCATCGCCCCCGCTCCCCTCCGGGAAACAGGAACGTAAGCAGAGAAAGGGGTGGAAAAAGCCGGAAAAAGGGATGGAAAAAGCTGTCCCAGGGGCCAGCCCCTCCCGGAGAGCTGCTCGGTGTGGCAGGGGGGACCAAAGGCTGACCCCCGCCTCGCTGCACGGGCTGGGCATTGCTCTGTTCCTGTGGAAGTCCCTGGTGCGCTGCGACCGGAGACCCCGGGACACCTGGATTTCTTATTTTTTCGAAGTATCTTTTTGAAATGGCAAGGGGAAGAGAAGCCGCCATGCACTTTGTGCCCGGTCCCCGCCGGCACGTCTCGCCTGGTGAGGCCAGGGCCTGATCCGGCCACGGGAGCCGTGAGTCACCGGGCAGCGCACACCCGCGGGGCGGCCCCGACGGCGGGGGCCCGGCGTGCGGGACGGCGGCGGACCCGCTCCCGGGGAGGGAGCCCAGGGCTCGGCTGTTATCGCCCCCCTGCCCCCCGAGGACACCCCGCCCGCCCCCTGTACGGACGCTCCCTGGAGCACGAAGGGCCGTTGTTATCTTCCCCGCCCCCGGCGGCACCTGGCGTGGGGGATGTCGTGGGAGCACGGTGCTCCCCGGCCGCTTTCGGCTTTGCAGCAAAGCACAGCTGGGCCGGGCTGGGCACCTCGAGGCAGGGATGTCTTCCAGCCCCCAGCCCTCACCCAGCACCATGCCGCTCCTGGGGAAACCACAAGCCCTGGCCCAGCTGGCAGGATGGTGCCCTTCATGCACGCATTGACCCCCATGCCAAGCAAAACATCAAATTCCAGCTACCAAATGGTTTGCAGGCATTTGCCACCAGTGAGTCCATGGACTATCCCCCTTCCCCCTGCCCCAGGGGCAATATAAGGGCTGATGTCCTCATTGCGTTCCTCACTGATTCATTTCCTACATCTCCTGGCTTTGAAATACAACCTTGGCAGGGAGGTGATTCAGGGCCGGTGGCCGTGTCCTCCCACACGTCCCAGCAGTGCTAGTCCTGCTGATTTATCCTGTTCCCAGGCCTTCCATGGCAAGATGCTATGGGGTGACTGCCCCACACCGTTGTCTCCCCTCAGCCCGTGATCCATGGCAGGCCCAATCCAGCAAGCCTCTTCAGTCAGCAGAGGCACGGGGTCAATCTGGCCCGTGTATACCGTTTGTTGTTTGTGAGGCCGAAGGTTTTGAAGGCTGTAACTGTACACATCCCTGTGGGGCTGTGGTATTTTGTGGATAGCATTTCATGGTAGGCAATGTGGGAGTCCAAGGTACTTCCTTGGCCTGGCAGGGAGCAGGTCAAGCCTCCCACATGGAACTTTTCCTTATTGTGGGGCTGTAAGAAGACAGGAGAAGATGCATCTTTCTCCACGGGCAAACCTATTCCCTCCAAAACAAACAAAAACCTCAGTCCTTTTGGCTCCAAGGAGAAACTGGTGCCTGACTGCTTTCCACCAGCTCCCATTTTCTCCCAGCTGTCTTCTTCTAGTTCCTGGGAGGGGGGAGGAATCTCACCACATTTTTTTCTGGTCTGAACAGAGGCCCCGAAAGGAGTGAAAGGCAGGGCCAGGCTGGGATCTCGGCGGCAGGCTCCCAGCCGCGGCCCACAGCGCCCTCCTCTGGCCGCTCAGCTCCTGGCGACCAGCCCCGGCTCGACGGGTTCCGTCCCGGTTTAGCTCCGCAGCCCCTCTGCACCCAGGACATCGTCAGGCACAGGAGGCTTGTCCAAAGGAATTCCCGGTCCGCATCAGGTAGGTTGTCACTTCTCCAGGAGAAATATGGTGGAAACTAGAGCTTGGCACCTCCTTCTTTTTAGGATCTGAAGCCTCCAACCCTCTTCTGAGGATGGGGATGTCATAGCACTGGTGGGACCGGAGGGCTGTCATTAGAAGAATTCTGGGCTTTCTTCGGCTGGAAGACAGTGATGTCCCCACAGCATAGGGCATGGAGGGAGGGGAACCCTAGTGCAGAAGAGAAGAGGCACCTCTGGGCTCATACGGACAGCCACAGCTGAGTGCCAAAGCTTAGCTGCAGTGCAAAGTAGATGTATATAAGATGAGTAAGTAGGTGTAGGTAGCACATGACAGGAAGAGGGGGCCACTGTCAGCATCTCCCATGGGTTTTCATCCCAACTAAGTGGTATCTAAATAAACTGAATTCCATCCCAGTCTTCATGTGCCTCTGTGAAGCTGGCCACAGGAGCACCACCACTTCTCCACCTCTCTCCAGGACACAAGTCTTCAAAATTCCTTCTCAGCTGAGATCTGATCCAGACTGTACCCCAAGGCACCTACACTGCTGCTAGGGGTGTTGCTGTATCAGTTTTCCAGCACAGCCTTAAACCCCTAAATTTTAATATTGCAGTGACCTCTAAGGCAGGATCCCTGACCTGAACAGCCACCCTTGTTTATCTCATCCCCGGGAAGCATGTCAGGAAGCACGAATGCAGTCCAGGTCTCGGACAACTGGCTGGAAGGGGCTCCTTCCGCACCACCCCACAGCACTGGGATGCTCACGAAGGGAGATAAGGAGCTGGGCTCAGGCCTCACCTCTTTCTGAAGTTATTTGTGGTCTCCTCAAGCACAGGTCTGGGTGGGTCTTTTTGTGCCTTTTTTTAAAGCTGGTTTGCTTTGCAGGGCCTAATTAATTAGCCATTGATGAGGGAGGGAAAGAGGCAGTGATTCACTAGCCCAGCAGTGCATTTAGCTGGGAAGCTGTGCCACTGAGTACTTCGTCTGGTTCAGTGTCTGGGAGAAGGGGGCTAAGATCTTATGTGGCCAGCTGCATGGAGCATGCCCTAATCCAGTCACCTTCAGCCTGCACCCCCAAAATACTTTCCAGCAGAAGTGTGGCATCTTAAAAAGTAAACTATCTGCAGATAGCTCTGTAGCAAATACGACCTTGGATTTCTCCATCCCCTTTCACAGATCCCTTCGTGAACATGTGGACAGACAACCACTGCTAGTCTGCATGACAGGGTCACTTCTGTCCCCCTCTTCTGGTTCAACTCACGATTAGCCTCAGCTTCTGC
The DNA here is from genome assembly GCF_017639655.2 of Falco naumanni. Lineage (NCBI taxonomy): Eukaryota > Metazoa > Chordata > Aves > Falconiformes > Falconidae > Falco > Falco naumanni. The sequence continues at coordinate 16,199,379 of NC_054055.1, read as the reverse complement.
TGGAGGGACCTCAGGGAGCCTATCCCAGGTACCCCAAACCCGAGGGTGAGATGTGTTGGAGAAGCACCTCCACTTTCTCTTGAACTGGACAGAGAAGGGGCTTTTGTTTGTTTGTTTTTTGGCGTCCGCTGCCTGTGACACACGGGCACAGTAGTTTGGGAGAACGCACCGCGGGCGGGGGCTGCCCGCTACCTGGCTCAGACCCTCAGTGCTGCGTTTTGGCCGTGGGTTCCCTTTGCCCGGCCCCCGGCCCCCGGCCCGGCAGCGGGCGGCACCGCAACGCGGGGGCCGAGCGCCCCCCAGTGCCGGCTGCGGCGGCGGGGCCGTGCGGGGCAGCTCCCTCCGCCGGCGGGCTGCAGGCTCCCCCCGGTGCCTGCTGCGGCGGCGGAGCCGTCTGGGGCCGTACGGAGCTGTGCGGGGCCGTGCGGAGCCGTGCGGAGCAGCTCCCCCGGCCGGCGGGCTGCAGGATCCCCCCGGTGCCGGCTTTGGCAGGGAAAAGGGAAAAACAATCGGTGCCAGTTCCTCATCTTTCAGTTCGGGGCGCCGGGTATTCCTGCCTTGCCCTTTCCTCAGTGCTAACGGGGAGAGCGCGGTGCCCTTTGCCATTCACCGCTTTTTATTGCCCTCAAGCCCTTCTGCTCCTCCGCCCGGCTTAATGATTGCTGAGCCTTTGTCAGTCTCGGCCTGGCTTGAAGCATCTGGCTTAGACTAATGGCATCTCTGCTGGAGGTCTTCAAACAAGGTTAACCCTCTCCGGTCACTTCAGGGGGAATTCAGCGCTTCTCTCCAGAGAACCTGCTCCTGGAGGCACAGGCCAGGGGTCTGGATCCTAACGAGAGAAATGTGGGCATTTTCCTCTAAGAACTGTGAAGCAGCTCTTGAAACAGCATGGGCTGTGGCTCTGCACACACCTCAGGAATGGACCAGCACCTTGCAAAGTTCTGTTGGAAGCATCCTGGAAAGGGAATGTTGCTCCTAAAAGGTACCGTTCTTCACTGAATACCTCCTGTAGCTTTGTTCCATCCCTCTCTGCTGTGTGGAGAAGCAGATGCACAGCGACATGTCCGGCTCGCACAGGAGGGTCTCCCTCCTAACTGTACTTCCTCGCACACAGTCGTGTTGCCTGAGCTGCTTTTCATGTGTGCATCATGTGGAGTTTGTGTTCGCTCCAGGTTCTCTCTCTGCCTTTATATTCCCAAGTCTCAGCTCAGTGGCAATGATGGGGCCAGATGACCTCTGTCCACTCCTTTTTTAATCTTGTGGAAAAACATTTGACGCAACTCCCTGGCATGTTGTAAAACACATGGGATTCCCTTCTGCTCGTCTATGAGCCAAGTTCACATCTGCTTAGCTTCCAGGGCCAGCTAGGCTTGGATGCATCCATCGCAGCATTAAGCTCCTCTAGCTCTGAAGGCTGAAAACTCCTGCCCACACAAGACATTCGGCTCCTGCTTTCCAGCTGGTTCAGGCTGTGTGTTAATAGTGACATCTTGTTGCCGAACAATTTGAAATTGTGTTATGAGTTTGTTAAAAGTCATATCTATTTTCCAGAAAATGCAATGTTAAAGTTTTATTTCTGCCTTTATATTTCCAAATTATTCTTCAGCAGTTTATATCTGATTAAAAAAATCAATGATTTCTTGCTAATTCGACAATGTTAACAAAAATAGGCAAATCATAATCATTGCATTACAACATTAATTATTTTCAGACAATGTTAGTAAAGAGCAGCTTAATTTATGTGATAGCATATTCTATCCAAACCGTTATTCATTTATAACACTTGCCACTGGAAATCCTAGCTGCAGTTAGCATCTTGTAAAATGTAAAAGAGAAGAAAACCATTAATTCATATATTGTCAACTTGATTCACTGTGATGTAGACAGACATATCCCGTTAAGTCATTATGAAAGCCGCATTTATGAATCCCCAAACCTCACAGTGAAAATAGCATGTCTTTTTATCTATATTAAAACCCCAGCAAGCATCAGGTTATTGTCCTGGGCATCTGGGAGAAAATTGAAGAGACATACTCTCATTTTCTTGCAGCAGGGTTCATACACCCAGGCTAACTTCTGGGAATGGGAAGCGATGATATTACACTCCTAAATTGCTACGGAAGATAATTTCTTCAAAATTAAACATTTCTATTTGCTATCAAAACACATAAAGCCCAAAGAATGGAATTATTAGTAACTCAGTTGAAGTGAGACTTCCAGTTGGAGACAGCCACCTGGATTTCTGGATTTCTAGACCAGGGAGGCAGAAGGTCATCTCCAAATATCACTCCTTCTGCTTGTTTTCAATGCTTATTTTAGGTAGGAAGGAATCACTGTAAATGAACTCACCTGAACTGGACACCTATCAGGAACTTCACAGCAATTGAGATGTCTGGGATAAGACAGTTATACACACTCAAATTTATAGTTCCGTGTAAAACAAGGCTGCTATTTTAAAATCTGGGCATTTAAAGTTGGCTACTTTTTTTACAACACTTACTGACAGCTGGAGCTGAAGATGTGAGTAGCACTTCTGGAAATCACACCAGTTCTGTCTAGATGCATAGGCTGGGCTTGTAAACGTTGACTAAACCCCCGTGGATTTTCTTGTATTTGTTTGAAATATGGCAAGAACATTCTGAATTCAATGCATTGGCTAGACACTATTTACATAAAACCAGGAAAAGAGACATCCAGTTGTAAAGATGCAGCGAAATGACCATTGCTTTTGTCTTGCAATAGAAGCATTTGCTGAATTCAAAGAAACGAATTGTGTCTTCTCCTCAAAGTAACATAAACATGGACTGGCTCATAAGAAATGTGAACAGAGCAGCAGTTTCTTTTCTTAGTGGTGGTTTAAAACATTTATGCTACATGGAGTTTATGAAAATACTGAGACCAAATCCATAACCCAGATTATTTTTAAACCTAAGAGTCTTCATGCTGGAGCACAGCTGTAGGTGGCAGAGATTCCTCATCCCTGCTTACACATGGTTTAGTTTTGATGCTGGAACTGTGTGTAGGAACATTTTTCTTCATATTCTGGTAAACCTAGAATTGGGAAGCGGAAATAAAAGATATCTTTTGTTATCATACTTTGAAAACTGCTTTTCTCCCTGTGAAGCAGGCTCTTGTAAGGCACAGCCCACCTCCTCTTGAGGGAGAATCACACTCGTGTCTGCCCATTTACTTCCCACTGACTCCAGAGGGAGTCCAGGCAACTACCCATGTGAAATGGATTTTATCCAGCCAAAAAGATCTGGGTTGAGGAGGGGCACTGGACTGCAAAGGAGCATTTTTAATTTTTTTTCTAGCTACAGTGCTTTGAAGTTGCTCATTAGTTTGCTTCTATGCTCAGCAGCTTCTGCCAGGCTAACAGCCTGCAGAGAGGCAAGAGTCATTTTTTGGCTATGGCTCTCCACATCCCAAAAGGTTTGCAGGGACACTGTATTGGGAAACAGTGCGTCTAGCCCAGAGGGATACACAGGTAGGAATTGGTAGTTTAGAAAGAAGTTGCTTATTTTTCCTGAGGAAGAGAACACAGTCTGGTAAGGATGGAATATGACTTCCTCAGATGCTGTTTATTATTTTGGCCTTTGAAGATGACATATGGCCCGCCGTCTGTGAGGACATGGCAGCACATACCTATGGTGGCCCCCCCCTGAAATGCCTGGCAGGTGGCCCAGGCTCAGCTATCAGCATCACCAAAGCCAACTGCACTGGCTCCTGCACAAGGGAAGCACATTGCTCCAGCACAGGCTGAGAGATTTCAGCCTTACAGAGCCCTGGTGCAAGCAGTGGGAGGAAAGAAATGCTCATCAGGGAGGTCAGGTTTCCTTCTAATGGCAGAAAAAAAATCCCCAAACTCTTACACAGGTCCATGGGCAATGTATTCATAGCACAGTGGTGCATGTGAATAGAAACCAGAAGACTACTTCTCAGCTCATGGTGATCCGTGTGGCTACACACACAAAAAAAAACCCCAACCCAAAAACCTCCAACCAACAAATTTTTCTTCTCTTTGTGTTTACTTACAGCTCCTTCTGCCTTAGCCAGCTGACAGGCAAGAGAGGAAACCAGGCAGGAAAAAGAGGGTCTTTTCCTGGAGTCAAGGGCCCAACAAGATTGCATCACGCGATAGCTGCAGGAGCAAAGAGGTGATACAGAAAACGCGTTAGCAGTTGGATTCTCTGTAAGTGACTACATGGAAGTGGAGAATTTAGATGGGAATCACAGGGCACCAGAATGCTTTTACAGAAAGAGGCCAGATTTAGCATGTTGCATCAGAGGAAAAGATATAGAAAGATAAGGATAAAGGGTGAAATGCAGAACATGGCTTTACCAGAGTCCTTAGTTAAACCCTCCTTATAGGATTGTGGCCAGAATTTCACCCTGGCTGGCTCATACTGGCACACTAATCTTGTTTTCCAGCTTCCATACCATACAGAAAACGGTAGGCAGACAATTCCTGTCTGTTTCTGGGGCTGAACTTTCTCCTTGTGGACTCTCTAGTTTTGAGGACACTTTTCACGGAAATTCTTTTTATGTAATTTGACATCACAAAAATATTTCTGAAGTTAAAAATCCATCTTCAAGATTTTGCAGTTTCATCAAGGACCAGTGCAGCACCTCCCTGCTAAAGTCACTTGCAAACTTACTAAGTCAAAAGGTTCTCTGATATTTATAAGCCCTACAGCAATCTTTCGTGGGTCAATCTGTCAGATTCACCTGTACCTTTAATGCCATTACAGTTGTTACATGGAGAGGATAAAAACAGTGTAGTTTCATAGCAAGGCACTGAGTCCCTAGATCATGTATGAAATGTTTGCCAGAAGAGCTCAGACAACCCAAAGCCCTTCCCTTTCCTCCAAGCTCCAGGTCTCACGGTTCTCCATCATCTTCTCTTCTCCTGTCCCCTCGAGTCCACCTCTATGCAGACTCCTCCCAGGCACAGAGGCACAGGCTGAAAATCATGTATGAGAGCGCAGGAATAGCTCCCGCCAACTCTTCCTTAGCAGGGTTTTTCTCTATAAGGAACCCTAGCCTCCTGGAACTGAATCAAACATGCTAAAGCTCAATTAACAATAATAAAAACATTTTAAAAAAGTCACCAAAGATTTAGTTAATATCCAAAATGAATATGGTATAACATACTTCTTGCAAAAATAAAAAAATGAAAGAAAAAAATACGTCTGTGATCTGAGAACGAGAAGTGCCCTGGGAAAGGAAGGCACAATTAAAGATAATAAACTAGTCCTTTCAAACACACATAACCTTTAGTATTGATCATTTCTGCTTTAGGACAAAACCTGCAGGATCAAGCAGTCTATTTCAGAGTTAGAGGAAGTGCTCACCTTTTGCAACTTTTTTTGAGCAAAGTACAGTGTACAATAAATAAAAGATCAAACAAACAGTGACCTAGTAAATATAAATTCCCATGCTGTGCATTACTCAGGAAATACACTTACACATCTTTTGTAGCATAGTATGGTTGGTCCATTTTAAATCCACTTTGTATTAATTTGTAGAAGTTCGTATCAACCTGAATGCCAGGGTAGGGATTTACACCTGTGGAAAATATTGGAAAATACATGTTAATTTGGAAGCTGCCGAAACAAAGCACTGCTTGTTTGTTGCATTACAGAACGTACCCAAAGAGAATATTTCCCATAGTAATATTCCATAAGACCAGACATCACTCTTCATTGTGTACGTCCTCTCGAACAAGCTTTCAGGAGCCATCCATTTAACTGGTAAACGAGCCTGTAGAGAGAGGGGGAAAGGAGGCCAGGTCATGCTATGACACAGGCTTTCTGGGTGACTCACTGTAGTTCTCACTGCTTGAGTAGGATCAGTTCATGTTTGATGTGTGAAAAGCTGGGCCTCTCTTAGCCCCTTTAAATTTCCCTTATGGAGACAAATAGGCACTTCTAAGGAGCCAATTAATCTCATCCATTTTAGATGACTATTTAAGGAAGAGATGAACTCAGCCCTGGAAGAGCCTTCTTCCCTCCTCTGACTTCCAAAGTGACCAGCTTAGATGGAGATGCCCACACCACAGTTCTTCATATAGCCAGAGGACCTGGTGTACCCTCACACATATGCTATTGTCCCTATGCTATTATTGTCTCTAACAGTAAACAGTTCCTAGCACTTCCATCGATGGGTTTCAGTGTGCTTTAGTAAGGACACGGGTACCATCTCATTTACAGTACTAGCTTGATTAGGTTAATTATAAGGTAAGGATTTGCATTTGCCAGGGGCAGGAAAAAGTGAGATTTCTGCATAGTCTGTACAGATATCTATAAAGCTAACAAGGAATCTGAAAATGAAAAGTTTCACTTTCTTGGTTCCTTATCATTCTTACAATGATATGAAAAACAGAGAGCACTCAGGAACTTACATTGCCCCTGACGATGTAGTTGGAGTCCTTCACTACATCTCTGGCCAGGCCAAAGTCACAAATTTTCACCACTTTTCCATGGGTCACTAATATATTCCGGGCAGCAAGGTCTCTGTGAATGCACTTAGAAGGAAAGGAAGGATTAACACTTTGCAGCATTTGGTGTTGGAAGAAGATAGTCCCCTTGTCTCAGGCACAGCTCTCTGAACTGGTGACTCCTTCCACTTAAAAAGTGTGGAGAATGGGCAAGCTGGACAGACCCTGGTTGCTTGTGGCAAGGGGACGGGGACAGGGACAGGGCAGGCAGAAGTGTGAAGCACAGCCACTTCTTACTCGGGGTCATGCCTAAAGTTACAATCCAGTCTTTGCTGTAAAGCCAGGGAAGGAGGTATAGTTCAAGCCTGCCACTGAGTGTCTCTGTTCTTCAGTCTGCCTTCTATAGACTGACCTATTTTCACTGTCTTTTCTATCTAAACCCTTCCCCATACCGATTTGGACTCAAGGAACTCCATTCCTTTGGCAATTTGATAAGAGAAGCAAAGAAGGTCTTCAAAAGTGAGCACATTGAAATCCTCTTCTTCGTCCATCTGTCTGCTTGCATGCTTAATTTTATCTGTAAAAAATAACCAAAAGTATGAGTTTTCCATGGGCTTCCTCACTCTCTGATTAATTCCACTGACTGTTGTAAGGATTTTCACATGCCTCTACCAAGAACAACATCACAAAGAGCATCCACCTTTTGCACCCTTTTCCCAGACACAAAATAAAGGAACAAGAGTTTTCATTCTCAAATATTATGTGTAGCATGACCAGAAACATAAGCCTCTGGTCTTAAGTGTTGTTGAATCCTTTTCCAGCAAAATTCCTGCCAGGAGGGGGAAGAGAGACATATGATAGAAAGAGGCCTCCTGTGTCACTAAATCTAGTCTAGTTAGGTCAATAATGTAATAAACACAAAAATAACAGATTCACTGGAGATAAAAGGAGTTAGCTTCTAACCTTCCTCAGAATACAGCACTATCCTTTTTGATCCAGATGTCACATTTACATTCTGACTTCTCTGCATGACCTCAAATTCATCCTCTCTGCACAGAGTCATATTCACACTGTACTTCGGGTGAGTTCCTTTCCTGGAATGGGTGACACATTTTCAAAGGTTACACATGGTGTATCACATAACCTCCTGCATGTAAACCCTTTTGCAGTGAAAAAGCATGATCAGTTATTGCTATCAAAAATCTGGGTGCAGAGATGAGTCTTCTCAAAACTGGGAAGAGAAACAAGAGGTTGTTTGCGTTTTGCAGTCCGTTATGAAGAACATAAGGAGAACCAAATCTCAGTTCCTCCTCAGTCAGTCATTGCTTATTAAAGGATGTGAAGGCATATTCTCAAGAATTCAATAATTTCTCCAGTTTACAGCACAGCTGAGAATGCAGCTTAAAAAAAAGACGGGAGCCTTATAAAGTATTAAACTCACCAAATGCTTTACCTGGAATTTTTGTTCAAATGGATATTGTGGTAAAAGCTGAAGTTGTGATCTTTAAAAATATCTGTCAGTGTCCAGTGAAACTTCTCTCTCTTGCTCCTTAAGTAGTTCAGAAGATCACCATAGCAACAGTATTCAAATATCAAGTAGATTGGTCCTGAAATAGTTGGAAATGTAAATGTCTCCTGCTATCTATAACACCTTCCCCATTAAAGCCCTAATGATGCCTCCTCTTCTCCCAGGATTAATCTGCATTAAACATTCCAAGCATCATCCTTCCTGGGTAGATAACCTGTACTGATAGGCAGGTAACGTTTACGGACTGTAATGACTAATGTCCTGTTGGAAAGTCTGTGTAGCTGATTGTTCCCTGTGGTGCATCTCCCAAGGTGGATTGCACCTATGAAGGCACAAAGATCCTTCCCCATACCAGTGGCACTGGGGAGGACAGCACAGGCCACGAAGATGCAACGTATTGTCTAAACCATACATGGTTCAAGCAAAAGATGACCCTGCTAATTATCTTCATGGTGTAAATTGGTATCCTTTGACCTATGCTCTTCCATTTATCAGCACTACCTTCATGCTTTAGAAATACCCCTTTTTTTTTCCCCGTGGAGGCCACCTGTAACCCAAGTGTACTGGCAGAGGGGACCTATAGGAGGGAAAGACCTTGCAAGGGGATGTGTCTGAGTGGAGCACTGCTCAGGCTACTTTCTCAAGGAAGGAAAAGTACCTCCAACTCCTGACCCAGGCAGGGTCAGAGACAAGCCACAACAAGCCATCAGGAGCAGAATGAATGGCCCAGGGGCTCAGAGTGGTCATGCATCACCCCTGTGAAGTCTTACACTGGCATCACCACTCCTGGCTCAGAAAGACTGACTACAAATTTGCAAACATTTCTGCCAGAAGACCCCTGTCAAGCAAGGTAGGGCACATGGAAAAAGCCTGTAAAGTCTCTCAGAGAGTGGATGTGAATGTCTTGAGAACCATGCAAATGCTTCGGAACATGGGACTTACATAAGGCTGGAAGTGTTCCTGCCCTACCCCACCAGACTAAACAGGTTCTTCCTTGCAGGTCTCCTGCCTATACCATCACATCTTGCCAAATTTTTCAGAAGGCAGTGGCAGCCTGTATAGTTTCAAATCAGCTAAAGCCACCACTAATAATCTATTTCTCTGCTTTCCCTTTACACCTCAAATGTATTTGCGTGACAGTATTGGTGTTGATGCAAACTGGGGAAATGAGTTAACTGTCCTCTTTGGTCTTTCTGATAAAATAAATATCTGTGGCAGAAAATCTGTTAAGTTTTTTAGTGGCAGATGTTACAATTCATGATATGAACAAATGCTGGGTAAAGCCCTGCCCTTTCCACAAGGTGATCTGTGCTTTAGCCTCTCTTCAGCTGCTCCTGTTCACTGTTGCACTTGGCCAGAGAAGGAGTTCTTGGGACAAGAACATCTGTGTACATTGCCTGAATGATAACATGAGTCACACAATAATTAATTAGTGATAATATCTTGCCACTTTCATCTTAGCCCATCTTTGCTTAGTTCTTTCCACCTGCAGTTTACTTTCACATTCAGTTCTTTAAAAAGCTGTCCTTCATTTTTATTCACTTCTTTCTTTTCTTTGGGTGTCCCTCCCACCCCTCCTCTTTTTCAGTTTCTTTTCTTTCCTGTCTAGTTTTGAGTCGTTCTTCCCTTTCTTTCTACAACTTCACTGTTCGGTAAGCCACGTGATTTTAAAAAAAAACACCTCTATAATTTCTTATGTGAACATAATCATGTGGATACAAAAGTACCTTACACCAGATAAGTTATTGCTTTTCACATAATAAACTGGCCCATATCAGTGCCATCACCACTATAATAGTAAAACCTCTTCTATAGAAGGGCTGTTGTTTCACTTCATGCAAGTACAATTAGAAAGGAACCATTTCTGTAGACATGCATGGCTTTAACTTTGCTTTCAGTTCATCTTCATCTTATTTTGGGTCAGCAGAGAACAGCAAAATTGGTTGTGCAAAGACAGGATTCAGAGATGCAGAAAGAAACAGCAGCCTAAAGAACAGGTGATTAATTATGGCCTGAATGTTTTTAATACTGCTTTTAATGATCAATTTTTGATACTTCTTTTCTGTTCAGGAGTCCTCATTAGTCTGAAGGTTTTAATTGGTACCTTTCCACAGTTACAAGTTACCTGACATGGTACAAGCTCCTAGTAGGTTCACAATATTTTCATGGCTTCCAATGTGAGTCATCATTTTCAGCTCAGACATCAGAGCATCTTTTTCTGAAGCATCAGGTTTTTCTGTAAAAGTAATAACACAGGTTGGGAAATCTCCAGCAAAGAAATAAAAATGTAAATGGTTGCGATCCTTTGTTACATGCAAGTCTTAATTTCAAATTAGTTGGACTGACATTATGTTTGAGAACATCCTAAAAAATCGTTGTACAGTATAAAAAGATTTAGCCAAAGGTGGACACTAAATGTGTGTGTGAGTGTGGATCATTTGAATGCTTGGGAAAGCAGTCATAAATTTTAATATTTTTCATTCTTGGGCTGGCAAGGAATGACAGCAGTGTATTAAGGTGTTCGCAAGCACAGAAAAAAATGGCAGTCAATCCTGTTGGAGAGAAATGCCAAAAGAAAAGATGTCTTAACATGCATATGGCATGCAACCAGCTGCAATCCAATAGCTAAAAGGGCCACCCTGTTTCAGTAATAGCTTTAGGCTTGTTTTTCAACAAGCATTTAGTCCTCATGATTCTATGAACAGTGTTGAGGTACCTGGGACCCAGTAGTGCAACCTCCTCCTCTGCTTGCTGCCAGGGTGGCTTGCTCCTGGGCGCTACCTTTATGAGGAGTCAAGACAGTTTGGAGAGAGGCCAGAGCAAAGCAGCAAGGAGTATTAGAGGTTAAGGAGGGATGGAAAGAAATCATTTTGTATCACCAAGACTACAGGAAGAGGTGTTGGAAGCTTTGTGAACAAGATAGCTCAGACATAGGAGGCAAAGGGAGTGCAACAGCTAGACAGCACTACGAGAAAAACGGGACCTTAAACCAAAGACAACAGAGTCACCAATGCAACCTGCAGGCTAATCTGCACTTCGAATTTGCATTCATCCTCCTCAGAGCAGAGCAGCTCCATCCTTCTATGCACAATGTAGACTTCTCTGGTGTGTAGGACAAAATACAACATGCTGCTGGAAGAAGGCACTTCAGTAACACCTTTCCAAACTGAAACAGGGTTTTGAAAGCATTTTGGAAGGATTTTGAAACCAAGCATTCATCAGGTGTAACTGCTAAAAGTTTGTATGTAAAGGGATTTCCAACACTGCTTCTGCTTTGGTGCTTCTAGAATACATCGCTGCTTGTGAGAGTCATCCAGTGTTTATTGTACCTTGTAGCATTTTGACTGCAACCTGGACTGAGTCTCCTGCATTGCTAATTCCATAAGCTGTCGCATTCACCACCTTCCCAAAAGCCCCAGAACCAAGGACCTGTCCTACAAGACACAATACATCAATATTATTCGCAGCTGGTACAGCACAGGGTACTACTCCAGCACTGGGGTCTGCCTTATGGACTGCTCACCAAATTCCAGATTTTCCCTGGGAAATTCCCATTTGAGATCATATTCAAATTCTCTGAAGTCGATGTAGATGTACTCATTATCGGATGGGCCTATCATCTGTATCATTTGCAACTGGCTTTCGTATCTATATTGCTTTGAAAGAAAAAAGACAGTGGAATAAGTCTTAGAGAAGAAGAAACAGCCTGGTAGGAACAGAGGAAGGGGTAGGTATTTATGTTTGCTTGTACCTTTTTGTATTTATGAGAAATGAACACAAACAAAAACATGATCAAAGGGAGGAAAAATCCAGCAGAGACATAGAACGCAGCATTGTCCAGGGGCGAAGAAACAGCTCCTGCAACTTTAAAAGATACATATTACTACCCAGCAAATCAGTGCTTATGTGTACAGCTAGAGGTGCAAGGATGACCCATGGTGGCTGGGTCAGTTCTGCCAGTTTGCAGCCCTTTCATGCCTGAGCCTCCTCTGCACAGAGTGAGATGGAGCCACATGCAAAGCAAGGAGCTGGTCAGGAGACACTAAGTGCTGGGTTATTCTGACATCTGTTTTCATTCAAAAAAAATGCTACACCAATTCATAAGTCTAAGTGCACAGAGGTGTTGGTGTGATCCATGGATTGGACTTTGTGAGCGTAAACAGGAATAAACAATTCGTCCCCTCTCCCTGTGCCTTTCCCCAGGTGATGTACGTTAGGTACCAAAGTACCTGTTACCAGCGGGCAGACTGTACATAACCTGCTTGGAGCACTGCTCTGCTGCTCAGCCAGGAACTCTCTTAACGAGTCAAGACCATACTATAAGGTACCGGTGGATAGGTGGACATTACATGAGACCTACTCTCATATTCTGGTAGTGTCTAAGAGCGTAAGTATTATGCTTACTTTCTATTGTAATTTCAACATAAATAAACTCTATCACCTGTCACAGCTTCTGCCAGATGTAGACAAAAGCACCAAACAGCTTGTTCCTCCATGACAAAGGAATTCTCTGTACTGCAGAAATCTGTGGGCTCCAAAACACTTTCCCAGTGCCACAGCATGTTCTCTGTAACAGAAATGCTTTCCCCTATGGTATGTATATGCTGTTACAAGTATAAAGTGCATGGGCAAATAATTGTATTGACTTTCTTGTTCAATAAGGAAAGAATCTCTCATGCCCTTGACAAGGAGGCTGCACAGCAGTTCCCAAACCAGGGCTTAGCCTTCTGCCACCTGCTTACACCACTTTAAGCGTACTTAAAGTGAGTACTCCCCTAGTACTCACTCCTGCTTCCCAGACTGACCCCTGAGTGGGTCTGTTGGCTCAGCCATGCTCATGTCTGGGTGCACAATGGCCTCCATGGGATGAGAGGAGCTCCCATGGGCATTTCTGGCAGCACCACAGTGATGTCCAGGAGAGGAACAAGAGCCAGCACCTGCCATCAGCTACCAAAGTGGCTTCAGCTCTTCCTAAAGCTGATGTCTCCAGGTTTCAGGTACGAATCACTAAGACAAAATAAAAAAGCAGACCCCAACATTGCCATGGTTCCATCCTGCACTTCCTACTTGTGTGATGTTTCTGCTAATTTTAATGAGGGAGGCCCCTGCTTTGGGACCAGGGAAGAGAGACATTTGTCTCCCCTTCACCCACCATTTCCCACACTGTGCTTGTGTTTTACCTGCAATGCATTGCACGGTCAGCCATTTAGCCAGATAAAAAATACCATAAGTTCTACCATGCCAGCTTTAATTGAGAAAACCTGTGCTAAAACACTGGCTTATGGTACCTGACAGGTTAATGAAACTTTTTTCGCAGGCTGAACCAGCAGAATTGTTTGCACAGCACTCCACAGAGAAGGTTGTTGTTGTCTCCTTCACATCTAGAGCGCTGCTTGAAATCCATGACCCCAGGGATCTCCTCTCTGGCAAGAAGTTGTGAATCCCCTCAGTGATTTCTTCTGTACAGCTGAAAAAGAAAGCAGACCAGTTTTCATACTGGGCTCACAGTGGCATTTTCCAGGGCAGAAGGTGGGATGTTTCAAAACAAGTCTTATGTCTGTGTTGGAAGGGAGGGGGGTGTAGGTGGGCTTGTTTTTTATTTCTCATTGTTAGAGTGAGGCTTCAGAGCAGTTTGCCAGTCTTGTTTTTTGGTGATGGACATGGCAGGGTCAGCGGGGGGTGAACTGATCTCCCCACTTGCTATGTGGGGCTCGCTCCCACTCTCCACTGGTGCCCTGGCAGGGCACCTGCACCCCCTGACGTCCAGGACCTCCACCAATTTCATGGCTGACACGACCTCCCACTACCGCATCTATTCTCACTGGTTTCAGCTTTACCTCAAACACTCAAACCACTGAGCAGCTCCAAACGAGCCGCTGCTAAAACAATAAATACAAAATGAACCCACAGTGAAAGGTCTAATTCCTTTCCCTGAAGGTACGTGATTTCAGCCATGAAGTCTCTCTCACTCAAGATGGAGAGCATCCACCCTCTATTAATGACTTATTTAAGACCTGATATGTAGAAAGAGGTCTACCTTATACTCGAGGGAAAATAACCCACACAGAGATAATTTTGACTTTTAGCTTTTCTATCATTCATCAACTTACTGCCTAATTTACTGTTCACATAAATAAATGAGGAGGTAAGTAAATAAATAAAATTTATTCAGCTCTACACATAGCACCAGCTTCTACATGTGGAAATTTCCAAGAAAAGAAATGTCACAGCATTTTCATCCCAGAAAGCTGATTTAAGGAGTGTTTTAAACTCACTAACTGGATGTTTTCTTTCTTGTTCCATTTCTGCACAAACAGATTGATGTTAGGAAGTCTTTCCGGAAGTATGGATAAGAAAGTCACCTAGACATTTTTTTAAGTCTAGTTAAAATGCTTAGAGCTTTATCCATGGCCTTCCAGAAGATAATTTGATCTAGTACTCTTCTGCACCATGGGATTATTAGTTTTTTGGCATACTTAAATAAAAACTGCCAAGGTCATACAACAGCTCAAAGCTGTTTCAGCATCTCTTGAAATTTTAGGGCCTGACTCATTGCCCTAAATAAATAGAGGAAATGGGAACACTCTCACTAACTTTACTGGAAACACTCTCATTGACTTTACTGGCTTTGGTAACAGGTCACTATAACAGCGGTATTAACCAAAGCTTAACCAATTAATCAAGCCCATGTTAACCAATGCGTTTCCTGAATCCCTCTAACTTTGACAGGCCAAGAGAAAAACTTAGATGGAACTTTGCAGCTACCTAACGGTTGATATAGACCCAGTGAAGTTTATTTCAGTCTGAGATACACATCTTTATAGATTTCATTTGATGCCAATCAAAAAAATGGAAAAAAACTTTCCATAGTTTTGGGGATCCATTTCCCTGGAGTGGGCCCCCATGTCCCCTTGTACAGATGGTCAAGGGTGTATTTTACACTTAGTTTGTTACAGGCCAGTCTTCATTTAACCAAGAATAGCTCAGATATAGTCTTTGCAATGAATAAAAGAGGGGGAAAATTATTACTTAGATGAGTTCAGCTCTGGACAGTTCCTCCAAACCCAGGATGAAGAAGGATAACTGTCAGCAATGCAGGAGATCTGCTTGAACAACATCTGCATTGTTATTTCAGGCTTTCCTGTAACAAGACAACACAAGACGGTTTCTGACAGCACTTCAGTGACCAAAACCTTTACATTTATGTGGCAATGCTACATCTGCTGAGACCAAGGTCTGCTTCTGTGTTTTCAAAATAACCCACGCACATGTCACTGTGATAGCTGGGTGCAGCCCTCAGTCCTCCTCCTTCCTCCAGCCCCGCACCTTGGTTCTGTGGGATGGCAGTGTGGGCAAGGCAAGGGGAGAAGCCACTTCTCTGTTCAGGCACAGGCAGACCAAAACAGTGGCAGAGCTGAAATTAGAAGTCTTGACTTCTGCTTTCCTGACTTGGAGCAAGAAGTCAGCCCTAGGACTCTCCTGATGCCCCAGTTCTGGGCATCTGGCACGTACGAGATGTGCACTGAGGATCCTTGTATAAATAATACACAATAAATAATGCTCCCTGACCTAGACCAGGGGTGAGATGCTGCAGTGATGTGGCAGAACTGAGATTACTGAGAGCATCTGGCAAGTGCATGTGTAAATTGTGGGCAGGGGTGTATGACACGCAGCAGCCCCAACATATATGTTATGTATGGGCCTCCTTACTAACTACATTAACTCACAAATACTATTAGGAGAAAAAAAGAAAGAAAGAAACACACCATAGAAAGCTAACACCTACTGAGGGCAAGTGTTTCCTTTCACTGTGTATCTTGTGTGGTCTCTACAGGAGTCACATATATTCCAGCTCTACAGAGTTTGAACAGTCACTGTATTTTACTGATTCCTATGCTTTGTGATTTTCTTAAGAAGTATTAATTTCCTGACTATATGACTGATTTCTCTTATTCTGCCCTCTGTTTATGGCAGACTAAAGGGAAGAGAAAAAAATTAATAACTTCCTCCTCCTTCCTCTGTTCTCCATCCGTGACCAACACAAGAAATACGGCCCACAAGCAGCCGGCATCCTTCTCTGACCCTGTGCCTGGATTTCAGTAGTGTAGTGCAGTGTGAAGAGAATCACATTTTTGCCTTGTGCTCCTCCATTTATAACAATAAATCTATGTAAATAAAATGGGGAATATCAAAGGAAAAGCAACATATCTCCATTTATATCAGTGGCAAAATCCCAGACTTCACCAAATCTTCACAGGGGTTTTCTCACTTACTTCTCACATACAGAGTGAATTTTTTTGTCATGACCGTATCATCATTTTCAGCATAAAATACATATATCCCAGACTGATGCTGGTGGTCACAGAATCTTGATGAAATGCTGTGTAGCAAAGGAGAGAAGGTAAAAGGACAAAAGACTGATTTAAAAAAGATTTTAAGTGTAGTCATGACTCATATATATGTTTGAAACAATTCAACACCATCTAATGAGGAACCCAAATGATATTAGTTTTGCTTAGAGAATATAAACCACAGAATGTAACTGAATTGATGAGAGGATGTTTTTTCTGTGAGTATTGATTTCATTCTGCAATTTTTCTCATAGTTCCTGGAGTGCATGTGGGCTGTCAGGCTGTGATTTTGTTACCAATCCATTGGAAGACAAGGTATATAACACATCCTGGCACAGATGTTAAGATCGGCAAAGGATAGGATTTGCTATTCTCCAAAGGATTTTGATGGGAGTGTCTATTTGATATGATAAACAGTATCAGGAAATAACAATGACAGGTAGGATCATATGAGATAAACCTCTCCAAATGGAAAGATCTGAAGGAAACTCAGAAATGAGATCATCATCATCAGTTCACTGTCAATGAGACAAAGCACCAACCGTCAAGACATTTCTGCAGGAGGAAGGCCAGCCTTCCACTAATACTTGTGGCCTTTGGTCCAAGGGATGGCAGCAGCCAAGACCCAAACCATGCAGGAGACGGCTTGTGACAATGGAGATGGTGGGGGAGGGCTCTAACAAGTCCCTGGACAGAAGCTAACAGGGAGGACGGCAGAGACTTAGAGATTCATGCATGACTGACCTGATGAGTCATTTTTTTTTTGGTTTACGGGACACAGGATGAGGTAGTGAGAAGGGAATAGATCACCTTAGAGAGATGGCATCCTACTTCCGTCTCTTTGACTAGGTTATTGTTGTCAGGAGGATTGCCAGTTCTAAGTGGCAGCTATTGCAGTTTATCATCATTAGAAAAGCACTTCAGAAAATCTGTTAGGTTTAGTTGCTGGCATTTTGGGGACAGATGTGCTGGCTGGTTACACAAGGATAACTGGGTAGGAGGCCCCCAGCTCAGTTTTAGTGGTAAAGGCAAGCAGATATATCAGGGAGCTTGAAGCAGAGAGAAAAACAACGGCTCATAGCAGCAATTTGCAAAGTAAGAGAAAGCAGTAATGAGCTTGAAATCTAGACAACTAAAATCCAGGTACTTCTCGTTAAGCAAGATATATAGAAAGGAACCCAGTATCACCTTACAATTCTAAACCAGGAAAAGTCATTGAAACCTTCTGACTAATTTTGCCTTCTGACTAACACAACACCTCCATATACTTACTGACTTTCAAATGTCTTAATCTGAAATGGTCTTTAAGACATATCCCTGAACTCAGAGAGTTTTTAAAATAAGATCCCTTTTAAGCTGCCTCAAAATGGATACTGAAGGTAGGAGGAACCACAAATCATTCGTTGCTTTTGAAATCCTAGGTCTAAAGGGTTAAATCCTAGTGAAATAATGAGAAAATAATTTAAAAAGAATGTCTTTGATACCTGAAAATATAAGGGGATGGGAAATAAATATTAAAAATTTTACAGGAGTTATTCTGTATATGAAAACTCATTTGCTCTTAGGAGGGAAGTGAAAATCAGCAGTGTGCTAAAACAGAGAGATGAGAAAAGCAAATAGAAAATGGAAATTCAGAAGGAATGTCTGAAAATGCTTCAGGGCAGTGACAGGAGAGATGAATCCTTGGGACTTGATATTAAAAGCTAAAGAAGGGGACAGTTAATTATAACATTTAATACAATCTATAATCAGAAGGAACAACTTGATAAGAAAATGGCAGAAATAAAAAAAAGAGAAAAAACAGGAAATGAAAAAGGATATGAAAGGAATAAAGTAGAAGTGTTGGGAGATGGGATTACACAGAAGTCAACTAAAATAAGCAAATTTAGACTCATAATACGTTAAGACGTGATTAACTTTTTTGTTTTGTTTCTGCTTTAAAAATCACATTGAAATCTGTGGTGCTACAGCTTGCAGGCAGAATCTCCTGACCTCTGTACCCCTGGCTGCTTCTGGAGACTTCAAACTGAATGAAATATCTACCCTTATTCTTCTTCCTCAGGTGAGATGTGTCTATCCAGTGCTAGTATTCAATCAAAACTGGATAGTGGTGGAGGATGTTTGTGCAGAAGAATGTACTTGTCAGATGAAATAATTACCAAATTAATGTATTTTTGTCTCAATTATATTTTTCATAAAATAAATAGGATGATAAACATGAAGTGTAACTACCTAAATTAAATATTATTTTTTTTAAAAAAAGTATTTAATCGACAGGGCAGTCAGAGCGGTGGCTCAGTTATCTCTGAAGCAGCCTCCAGGCCAAGCTCCAGGGATGCTGGGGGTGGTGATGTGGCTGTGGTCATGGCTGTGGCAGTGGCCAGCCCAGGATGTGCCCGCTGCTCCAGGGGCACAGGCTGGACTTTTCCCTGTCCAGCAGGTGGTGGTCAGCCCTCAGCAACCCCCTCTCGTGCACTGCAAAGGCTATCTGAAGTGACTCACAAATCCCAGGCCACCAGCAGCTGCACCTTACCGACTAATGAGGGTTACCTAAGCTATTTCAAGAGTTCTCAAAATTGTTATTGTTGGCCCAGTCCCTAGCACCTTCTTATCTGGATTGAGTTTGCACCAGCTGTCAATCATCCAAGCGAAAATGACTCCTGGAGAAAGATCCGTCCCAGCTGCAAAGCAAATCAGCTCAGCATTATCAGCTGGAGGGAGGTACCTATTGGGCAAGGATGAGCAAGTGTTCGTGGCTGTCCCCTGAGACCTCATTTCCAAAACCAGTCTTGACCACAAAGAACAGATCTGCCTAGCCCATGTCATGCATTGCAGATTAGTCACCAACACCCACCCGACACTATCAAAGTTTGCTGACAGCCCTCACTTTATCAGCAGGGACAGAGTTCCTGTGACCATTGCCAGGAGATGACAATTTACTGATCTGAACGGAGCTGTCTCTGAACCTTGTGAAGGTCTGACTCCAATACACTACCTGATACAGATGAAAAGGCCAGTCTGTTGCAAGAGATGACTTGACAAGCTAACAGATAAAATCATGTACCAAAATACTAAAGGAAAGAAATCATAAGAAGCATAATCCAGGCTAAGACACAGTTCTATGCAGATGCTGAGAGGTTTTAAGAATATGCAAAAAAATCAGTGCAGCCACTTTAACTCCTGCCTAGGTCCTGCTTAGTTTTATGGCTAAAACTTTAAAAGAGCAGCTTGACTTTATTTTCATTGAGGTGAATAAAAGCTGTTACCTTGAAAGCCATGGGACCACTCTGAAAGAAACTCTGAAGGAAATTAGATAATGTTATCAAGAAATTAGAAAGCCTAGGGAATGGAGAAAACATTAGCCTTAAAGAGAACTCATGCCAGAACTTCATTGTAGGAAATAACAAAAAAGGTAGATAACTAACAGGTTTATTCAAAAACATGTTTTTCAGCAGCAGAAGAATACATGACCTGGGTAATGAGCAGAACGGTATGTTTCTGTGGCACAGTCAAAGAGATCTAGCAGTGGCCTGGGAAACTATAGAGCCCTGGGCTTGATTTGAGCAGTTTGAAAGACACTGGGAACATCATCAAGAACAGGATGACAGAAGGGGACATGTAGAACTTGTGGTCCAGTGTAAGAACTACAACAGATCTGTGACTGAGAAATAACATTAGAGAGAAAGGGAATGGCAAAGTGCATGTAAACTAAGGGGTTGCCAGATGCATAACTTACCGAAAGGTTCATTATAACATGGAAAATACAGTGATTCTACAAGTTATCTACATTAATTGCTGTTGAAAGCCAAAATAATGTTTGAGTGCCTTTTGTCAACACACCTTCATCACGTGGCCCATCCACATTTTAAAAACACAAAGAGAGTACAAAACATGGACAGTAAGCAGTTCAAATGAGATACAAAGAAGAAACATTATTATATCAAATTATTGCAAAAAATTCAAGTACCTGCGTCCATCCATGCTGTAACTTTGTTTACATGGAAACGTTTTTTGGGAAAACAGCCACATGCATCTAACTGGTGGATATGCTGTAAAGTTAACTTCGAAGCAAAACTCTTCCTCACCAATTTCAAAATCTTCTTTAGAGTCGGTTATATTTATAAAACCCTTTTCTAAAAAAAAAAAAAAGTAATTAAAAATTATATTATGTTACAAAGGCTGTACTGCTTACTGAAGGAATTTTGATGCCTGTATGTTTTTTGTTTTGGTTATTGCAAGCAAAAAAAAAGCACCATGTCACATCACAGAAGGCATCCTTTTAATCAAAATAAGATAACACTTCAAAATAGTATTGAAATGGTGTCATTGTGTTCAGCTGTAGAAGAATTATCTGAGCCTGCTGAAGATGCATATTTGGTCAGACCAGAGCCCTTCCAAAATAGTCTGACATTTCTCCCCAAGCCATCCTACAGAACCACAAGGCCAACAACGTCATTATTTATTTGGTTTGTTTTAGGTGTGTGTTCCAGGCATTACAGCTGCATCTCCTGGCTTTCCTCTAACAGGGAACAAAACCAGGTGGCAACACCAGCACAGATGTTGGTAGCAGTTTTTTCTCCTTCCCTGACATGAGCTGAAGATTTTGCAAATGAGACTTGAAGCTGCTTCTTTATTTCTCCATCTAAATTAGACATATTTGATGCAAGACAACAGCAACATGAAAAAACGTTTTGAAGATCTGTGTGAAACATGAGCTGCTAGTACTTGCTCTGCTAGGGTAGGATTAATTTCACCTACTGGAGCTGTCTGAAGTTCAGTGACCCACCTAAGCTACTTGCTTAGACCTCTGATAAACTCAGTGGAATGAGACAGGCATGTCCAGATGTAACCCATCCTATAACAGAAGATAACAAAGATGTACTGAACTGCTTATGGACATATCTGTTTTTTGACACTGACTACTGAAGGAACCAAAGTCGTTGCTGGGGCTAAATGTCTCATGATGAGAAATGAATCCCACCAAAAGAAACTGAACAGCGGATACATGTGGGAAGAGGCTGTTCTAAAGGCATCAGTGGGGCTAGAATAAGCTCTGCAAAAATCACAGAATCATATACAGTGGAAGACATCTCTGGAGATGTCTAGTCCGGCTCCTGCTCAGAGCAGGCCTAACTAGATGAGGTTGCTCAGAGTCATGTCCAGCTGAGTTTGGGTATCTCCGAGGATGTAGACTCTACAAAATCTGGGAAACTTGTGCCAGTGTTTAACCAGCCACATGGTGACAAAACTGCACTGCAGAAGTATTGCTGGGCTGGGTTTCTCCTTTTGAGTGTTTTTCTTATGGTTGTAACCCTACATTCTCCTTGGCATGTGTTATCTCTGTCTAGCTTACAGGTTTAAAAAAATACTATCTGGAAACTCCCACATAAACCACAAAAATGTCAGTATTTTAAAACAAGAAGTGATTCCTTTCATGACTGTTCTCCTACTTTTTAATATTAAAGGCTTATTGGTTTCATAAATTGGATCTTCATCTTCTTTGAATGATCTTTCGACCTTATCCTTCCGGGCAGCATGTCATCTCTGGATGTACTGTTACCAACACCACCAGCCAAGAGGAAAGGCTTTTTCCAGAGTGCACGCAAGGACCTTGGAGCAGGGTATGTCGTTTCTCTGGAAAACAACTCAGAGAAAGTAGTTTCTTTTTTGAAGGAGAAGGAAAATAGCACATTATTGCTTGGCTTATAATTTTTTGGCAGGTTTAAGTGTATTTCTGCCAGAGAAACAATGAAGATGATTATTGAGTAATGACAGAAAGATGAGATGAAATTCTTGAGGCTCATATCAAAGCTTTCAAGTCTCTGTATTTATCCCATTTGTTTATTTGTTGTTTTAAACCTAAGGTGTTGCAAAATAGCTTGCATATTCCTGAATCAAGGTTGCGTAGTGCTAAAAATTCTTTATTCAGCACTGGGGGAAATTGAGCGTAAGAACTGCAGAAACAAAGAGCCTTGCAGCTGCAGTTGTTGGCATGATCTCTGTTATGTTTTAAAGTGGCCTAAGCACCTCACCAGACCTGACCAGATACACAAGATGGGATACATTGGTGAAGTATCAATTAGCAAGGAGCAAACCAGAGCTGTCTGGCTGCAAGGCATTATTAGAAATTCATAGACTATTCATCGATGTAGTCATGCTAGCCAGGCTCCCCAGGCAACATGGTATGTGCCAACCAGATCAGTCTTCTCTTGGTTAAATTATGTCACAACCATTCCCAGTGTGTAGCCATAGATGCTGACTCATGCACAGCGACAGTTTAAAGGCAGGATGCTGATCATTTCAGAAACTGCTACTCTATGACATGGACCACCGAGTGAACTGTGTATCTGTATCACTGCCGAAATGGAACCCGGCATGCTATCACAAATTCACACCAACAATGGTTGTCATGAATACATTAGGCTAAAGGCTGGGGTGGATCAGAAATACAGGATGTTCCTCTATAACCTTGGAGAGAGAAGCATGGCTGTTAGCTAGGTACAGCAACATCCCCGCACTTTAATCCATCATGTAGGTAAATGAATAGGTTTTTTTAATCAGAAGAACCAATGAGCCCTCAGAAGTTTTGGTGGCATAAGGGGTATTAAAGAAGTGTGCAGACAATCATTGTAGCCTGGCATAACCCAGTCAAAAAATACCCCACTCAGAAATACATCTTTCCAGAGACAGTGACTCAAGTATCCCATTACTGTGACACATACTCACACCTGATAATTTATGGATCCAAGAAGCCACTATTTCTGAACTGGGCACCAGTACTGAGAAAGAAGCAGATCTTGCTTTACCTCTACACTACCCCTCACCCCTATCTTTCTATTCGCTAAGGTATGTGTAGAAAAAATGCCCAGGTGCTGCACTCAGTTATTGTAACTGATGAGAGAACTTCCTGCTCAGTGGTAGGCAAGAGCTGAGAAGAGGATATTGCACTGGGAAAGTAATTTCTGAAGAGATGGGTAAGTGTTCTCTCTTCCTACTATTCCTACAGCCTGGGTGTTTTAAACGCTGAGAGCAACTACGTCTAAGGTCAAATGTGTGGTGAGTGCTTCAGAAAGCCTTGTTCTCAGGGCTACAGACTCCATCTCCAGGTACACCAGGCAGAAAACTACACCCAGTGCCTAATCCAGCAGCATGGTCCTAACTACGGTTTTCCTTTTTATGCCTTATTTCCAGAGTTATGCCTATTCATATATTATTTCCATCTGAGAAACAAGGTTTTCAGTTGAGGCTGTTCTGGACTAACTTCCAATACCATTGGCTTCTAAATCAACATGTTGCTTAAGCAGAATGAGGTTTCCTTTGGTATGCTTTTGATTTTTTAAAAATTCAGGCCTTGTGTAGCTGGGTGTTAGGAGGATGGTTCCCTTCAGCACCTGGAAAGCAGGAGACACCCAGAACAACCAACAATGCTGGAGCAGCTGTCGCTCTAGTTCCAGTTTTTCCTTCAGATCCATCACAGCTGCAGCAGCACTACTGCATGGCACTTTGCCAGCTGTGTCAACACTTGCTATTCTTTGTCTCTCTGGGGCTTACATTCTCCATTAACGTAAAACTTTTTATTTCTTTTCTGCTACCAGTTCCACAGGTCTTGGAGCTAAAATTCTTCCCTAGATTTACTTTTCCATAAAAAAATTTGGTGAACCCAAGTGGCCACATGTCAGTCACTCCCTCGCCATAAGAGGAAACGGTCATTTCTCATTTGTTCTGGGTTTTGGGTGGGAGAGGTGACTACCAAGAACCTTCCAACTATTTGACTCCTTCCTGTTAGACCCAGGTCAGGCCTGGTACAGATTTTGTATCTGGTTTTTTTCTGTATAAGAGCACTAAAAGGTACCATGAAAAACAGTGGAGCAGATGCCACAAGAACCTCTGCCTTGCCTCCCCACATCCAAAGGAGCACCAAAGGTGGGGTGGAGGTGCCGTAGGTAAGTGGAAGGAAGATGCAGTGGGAACAAGTGGTGAGGAGGAGACTGGGACCATGGCTACAGCTTTTCAAAACCTATACTGGGGTCACAGCAGGACATTTCTCCCTCACATTAGCTGAAACCGGTCACTGGTCATTCCAGACTTTGTCCAAACTAATACATGGAGCATTAACAGCTGAACACGTGGGTAGGCTGTGTAGTTTATGCTCTTGGCTGGCTCCAGAAACAGTGTTCTACCTCCAGCTGTTTGTATGCACTCTGCAGCTGCCTGTGCCCGAGTTGGTGGCACAGAGAAGGGCTACTCAACTACACTACCCCCCCCTGCCAGGAAGGCCCTCTGGGGACCTGAGAGCTTTGTGTCCCCACAAAAAGCTGCTATGACAAAAAGTCACACTGGCTGAGAGTCTCTTACAAGAACATGAGATGAATCCTAGCTAGCTTGTGTTTCTAGAGATACCATTGAAACAATCATGTAGACAAAATCTCTGAACAGTATAATCTCATTTCAATTCTAAAAGCACTGCCTTTTAATGGGACTTATTTGAAAAGCAATATAAAGAAAAGGTTAATTATCTTCAGATACCAGAATGACTCAGTTCAGATTAGTCTCTTGGCTCTCCTGGACTGCCAGTAAGTACAAACAGACTTTTTCCTTAGGAAAGGAATTATAAACATATGCTGCACAGAATCATGGAATCATAGAATCATTTAGGTTGGAAAAGACCCTTAAGGTCATCGGGTCCAGCCATTAATCTAACACTGACAAGTCCACCACTAAACCATGTCCCTAAGTGCCAAATCTACAGGTCTGCAAGCAAAGAGCTGCCACGTGGAAAACAAAGTAAAACAACTGAGGGACAACATTAACACCAGGGGTTAGAATTACCTAAAACTGTAACCAAAGCAGTTTGATTCGGATGAACGGTAGAGGAACAGGTATAATGTCCACTATCACTTCTTCCTGCTGCTGAAGCAAACACATACTGGATCCGAATTGCCGAGAGATCTGTTTGATATTCTAATCCTTCAAACTGGCGATCCTAGTTTTCAACAGAGATTCCCATTTAATCAGTTGATAGTGCCCAACATTACATATTTTAAAATATGCCGCGTCTTCTCACCTGTTCAACTTCTTTTTTTTCAAAAGCTAATTTTATTCTGAATTTATAATTATGGTGAACAGCTCTGCATCTGATCAGCAATGGTTCCCCAACTTTAAGAAGTAATTCAGGTAAAGGCGCTGCTTGTCTTTCATTTAAATCTACAAAATCAAAACATAGTCACTGAAACAACTGTCACTTTGCCCGGAAAAATGTTTGGTTAGATCTACATTTTTTCTGCTAATACTGTATAGACATCCATTAATACGATAATTAGAATTTGGGACGATTACTCACTAATCATGAAGTTTGTAAATTTATTTGATTTAGATGTCTCAAACCAAATTTTGTCATAATTTACAGGGTATCTATAGGGCACAGAGCTTAGCTCAGGTAGGTTTATTTAAAAAAACAAAGAAACCGGAATTTATATATTAATTTATAATTATTCATGTTTATATATTTGAGAACACTTTGAAAGAGTGTTTCCATGCAACACGGTCCTAAAAGCATGAAGACAAAATTGATGAATGCTTAGCAAACGTAGAAGGGTAAGACATTTTTTCCAGAGACAACAAGTAGCTATTAGAATTAAGTTTTAAACATGTGACAGAGCAATCATGTTCACTGTTAGATTTGTTCCAGTGATTGAAAACAAGCAGCTTAGCCCAGAAAGCGTACTCAGATGAGAAGTGCAACTAACTTCAGTGGCAGGACCCAGCTTGCGTATAAGTAAACCTTAGAGGGAAGTTACCTATTGTAAAGAGGCTGGTGCATTCTCTGCCCAGGTCATTAGCAGCGCAGCACCATATATAAGTTTGAAATAATTCATGTTGTACCTTCTGTATGCCATCTATTTCCCCAGTTTCTTCATGCATTTTATCAGGGCAACTGCAATTACAAGCACAATTATTCATTGACTTATTTGGTTAACCACAAGCAAATAAATCTGACAAATATCCAAGCCATGAGAATATGCTAACAATAGTGGGAAAACTTGATCTTACATAGCTGAATAAAAAGGAACTAGGAAAGGTGAAGATAAGAAAATAAAAATGTCACAGCCTAGGCAGAAATATGAGCTGAAATGACCTGAATATGCTCAAACTGGCTCATAGATAGGTAATGCTGTGACTAAAATCTGAAAAAGGGTGAAATCATAGAGGCTGAGCTTTCACACCACATCTCAGAATTCCTGGTAGTGGGAGTGGCTGCAAATCCAGTGGCTGTTATGAGACCCAGGTCTGAAACTGCCGTGCTACAGAGAAAGGCATTATTCCTGCTGTTAACAGAATCAGCTTTATATATAAGTAGAATGGAAAAAAAAAAAGTTTAGCTCAGAAAATTATGATCCCTTATAGTATTTCCCAGCTCTAATGCTTCAGGTGAGGTCCCTGGTGACTGGAAAAAAGGAAACATTGCACTTATTTTTAAAAAGGGTAGAAAGGCGGCTCCTGGGAAGTACTGATGAGTCAGCTTCACCTCGGTACCTGGGAAGATCCTAGAAGCTACGCTAAGGCATATGGAGGACAGGGAGGAGATTTGCAGCATGGCTTCACCATGCTGCAAGGGTAAGTCCTGCCTGACCAAGCTAGTGGCCTTCTATAATGGAGTGACTGCATCAGTGGACAAGGGAAGAGCTACAGATGTCATCTATCTGGGCTTCTGTGAGGCCTTTAACACAGTCCCCCCCAACATCCTTTGCTCTAAATGGGACAGACGTGGATTTGATGGGTGGACTGTTCAGTGGATGAGAAATTGGTTGGATGGTTGCATCCAGAGGGTTGTGGTCAACAGCTTAATGTCCAGATGGAGTCTGGTGACAAGTGGTGTCCCTCAAGGGTCTGTACTGGGACCAGTACTGTTTAAGATCTTCATCAATGACACAGACAGTGGGATTGTGTGCACCTTCAGCAAGTCTGCAGATGACGCCAAGCTGAGTGGTGCCGTTGACATGCCTGAGGGCTGGGATGCCATCCAGAGGGACCTGGACAAGCTTGAGAAGTGGGCCCATGTGAACACCATGAGGTTCAACAAGGACAAGTGCAAGGTCCTTGTACCTGGGTCCAGGCAGCCCCCAGTATCAATACAAGCTGGGGGATGAAGGGATTGAGAGCAGCCCTGTGGAGGACTTGGGGGGTGCTGGTGGATGAAAAGCTGGACGTGAGCTGACAATGTGTGCTCGTAGCCCAGAAGGCCAACCAAATCCTGGGCTGTATCAAAAGCAGAGTGGCCAGCAGGTTGAGGGAGGTGATTCTGCCCCTCCACTCTGGTGAGACCCCACCTGGAGCGCTGTGTTCAGCTCTGGGGTCCTCAGCACAGGAAAGACATGGACCTGTTGGAGCAGGTCCAGAGCATGGCTACAAAAATGGAGGACTGGAGCACCTCTCCTATGAAGACAGGCTGAGAGAGTTGGGGTGGTTCAGCCTGGAGAAAAGAAGGCTCTAGGATCACCTTAGAGCAGCCTTCCAGCACCTAAAGGGGGTTTATAAGAAAGATGGGGACAAACTTTTTAGCAGGGCCTGTTGTAGTAGGACAAGGGGTGATGGTTTTAAAATAAAAGAGGGTAGATTCAGACTAGATATAAGGAAGAAAATTTTTACAATGAGGGCGGTGAAACATTGGAACAGGTTGCTCAAAGCCGTGGTAGATGCCCCATCCCTGGAAACATACAAGGCCAGGTTGGACGGGGCTCTGAGAAACCTGATCTAGCTGAAAATGTCCCTGCTCATTGCAGGGCAGGGTGGACTAGATGACCTTTAAAGGTCCTTCTAACCCAAACCATTCTATGATTCTATGATTCACATTTCCAAAAAATGTGAAAAACTAGAAGGAGACAAGATACATTTGATTTGTTCTTGTGACATCAAAATACTAGAATCTGGAATAACTTTTTTCAAGCTAAGAGTTGAAAATTTCCAAAAAAGCGCAACAGCCAAAATTTCTAGGAAAAATGTGTTGCAGCATCTAAAAGTGGATCATGCAGACACAGGTTTTCAACCAGCATGTGGGTGTGCAACCCAGCAGAGCCCATCTCCAAAAATTGTGACCCAAAAGCTCTTCTTCGGTTATCTCCCCAGCTTACTAGGCACAGCAAGCAGTACAAAGCCTCCCCCTTCCTCCTCAGAAGGTAGTAAACCTTCAGTCTAGAAATTCAACATGCATATAAACATACACCATACCTCCTTTCAGGTGTTTTGCAAAATATCCATTCCACAGAGGGCTGCGGGTAGCTCTCAGATAGGCATTCAATAGCGTTTGATTTTTCCCTTTTCCTGAAATAGGGTTTGCCTGGTTTCTCTGTTAAAAATCATGCAAGTGTTTAAGAATGCTGAAATAATTTTGAAACAGCGTTTTGCTCATTTCATAATACATGAAGTTACGGAGCTGTAATTTGTTTCAGGAGGTTTCAACACTGAGGGAATAGAAAATTGCTCTGCCCTAGAGATATTGTGGGTTGGTCTCATGAGTTTTTCAGTCTTGATTGCTAAATGTACAGCTTCCCTGTATCAAAAGCCTGCCTCCATACACCAGAGGATAAGCTTGAAACTGATTTTGAAGGGTGTTAATTTGCTGTGGTTGCTATTCATTTCACTGGGCAGGAGCACAGATACCTTTCAAAATCACATCCCAAGCCCATGGCCTTTGGTAAAGTATCTGTTGGGACGACATCATCTCTATACAAAATGGGATAGCTGCATGTTACTCAGCCAGATCAGATACAGATCGGATGGAAAAACAACGGGTGGTAATGACTTCTGATAACCAGCAGACTTCTTTATCCTGTATCTGTAACCCAAGGGGAAAAAGGTTCCTAGGCAGCTCCCAGCCCACTGAACCCATCAGGCGCAGACTTGAACTAAGCACAAAAATTTAATGTATTAAGACTGCTAAAGATCTCACTCAAAATGAAAAGCACTGAGTCTGGTTTTAGGTCATCTTACAATGAAATTACAGCTTCCACACAGAAGAGTGAAATTTTCTTTAGAGTCATACTTCCATTGCCTGCAAGGTGACAGGCTAAGGTGAAACTAATACTTTTGGATTTTTAATTTCTTTCTTCATTTATCTCGTATAAGCTGGGCCTAGAAGCGTTTTTTTTTTTCACCTACAGAGATTCACATCTTAGTCGAAGGATTCACATCTAGCCTGGCAGATTTTATGAGAGATGTAATTATTATATTAGATTCACAGAAGCAAAGAGAATGCAATCCAAGCACTTGATATAGAAAAGATCTTTATCAAGACTGTTCTGAACTACTTGTGCTTGCACATGTACTAACATTTTTTACCTCTAAAGCCTAATTGATATATAGAGAAGATAATTTTAATTAAAGATTTAATAGTCTGTCCCCTCAATGCAGCTGTTATAATTTTAATTGAGGTATGCAATAGGCCTTCAAATAAAACAAGGAGAGACTGGAGGTGACACTTCTGACACCTGAGAAAGAAAAAAAGTAAAAAAGAAGAAATGCTTTAAAAACAAAGAGGGAACAAAAATTGTTGATTAGTCACAGTTTATTAAAAACAAGGAGAACAGTGATGCTTGTTGTTAAACCTGTCTTTAGAAGGGTTTGCCAGTCTTTTAGGTGCTTGGGTTGATGTTTTGCCTTCCTTTCTTTGAAATTTATTTTTCATTTTTTAATTTTATCTTTAAATTTGGCCCTTTTCAGACAAAATAATATAGTATTTCTCTTCTGTTAAAAAAAAGTCATGTCAATGTAGGTCTTTTTTTTTAAAAGACATTCTTGGACATCCCTACTTAGAAACAGAAGGTTGAACTTTGTTGCAGCAGTTGCCTTTGCACCAGAGATGTCCCTTGGGTGATCCTTGAAAAAATTCAATCAAATCTGCTTCTACTGTGAGCCTTTCAGAAAGCTGCATCTTGCGGGTGCTCTGTCATGAGCATTTAACAGCAGTTAAAATCTCAGCTTCTCTGGCACCCTTGTACTGAGCAGCTGCAGTACTGATGGATTTTACCCTGAAACCCAACAGACAGGTAAAGGCTGGCACAGAGAAGAGGGAACTTCTCTTTCTCCTTCCCTCAGTAGTGTCTCTTGCTGCTCAAGAACTGCAAAAGGAAAAGCTGTGCAGAGAGCCAGGGGCAGGCACGGGCAGAGACGTGGCTGTGGGTCAG
This sequence comes from Falco naumanni, assembly GCF_017639655.2. NCBI lineage: Eukaryota > Metazoa > Chordata > Aves > Falconiformes > Falconidae > Falco > Falco naumanni. Next base: position 16,168,881 of record NC_054055.1, on the reverse strand, counting down.
TGACTTTGGAGTGCCAGAGACCGGAATATAAAAGGGACATCCTGATCTGCTCCAGAGAACAGCCCAGCTGGCAACACCAAGAATAAATGGGTTAAGATGCAAGGAAACAAATCTAGCCCACAAAAAAGCCACAAAAGCCACCCTCAGTTTGTCCCTTTTGGCACAGAGGGGAACCTCTCATGGTGCAGAAGAGAGCTGTCATGCATTTACATCTTTATTTGTTCATTTTCATAGTTTATTGACTAGCAAAAGCTAACTGTCAGGCAGTCTGTGGTTTTGACTTCAGCCTCTGAGGACAGCTCCAAGTCCTATTCAAATATAGGAACACGCTTGAAATGCAGGATGCGAGAGCTTCAATACTTTTGGTGAATTTGAGCCTCTCCCCCCGACCCTATTGATGGAGTGACCCCTTCCATCGGAGATATACTTACTTCTGATGAGAACAGGCACAACTACTGTATAATTACCAGTTTTACTTATGACCGAGAGGGTGTAATTTCCAGCTTGTGCTTCTTTTATTTGGGAAAAAGCCAAAGATGTAACATATCTATAAAACAGAAAGCAAAGCTGTATTTGTTATCTAGAAGGTAATATGCAGCACACACAATAAAATGTTAGCTCTTTAGCTCTTGCAAAACCCCTTCAGAGATACTAGTATCCATTATTTACACAGCACCCTTCAGCCTAAAGTGTTTTCATCATGTATCTTCCTAAACAAGCAGCACACAGGAACTTAACAACCACAGGTACCACACACTTAATGCTGAGGGTTGGGAAGGATGGACTTCTTGAGCCTAAGAGAGCTAGGGAGGTCCACAGCGAAGTGCTTTACCTACATCCCAATCCTGCATGTTTTGCAGGGGGAGGCAATAATCCAGGCTCAGGCTGCAGCCCAGGTTTGGCTGTGAGAATTGGGATGCTGTTGCTGCTGTTGTTTTAGATCTGCAGTCTAACCCTACCAAGTCATATAATTCTTCATGCCTTAGTTTCTTTGACTATAAAATCACAATTTTGCCTCACATGAGCACTACAAAGCTTGAATTGATGTGTCAGAAAGTCCCCGGAGACCCTTATGTATGATGCTATAAAATTTAAAAGAACAAGCTTATTTCAAACTATTATTGGCTTTAAGATTCATATGTATACATGTGTCTAAATGACAATCAGCAATGTGCTGCCAGGTAACAACATTTAAGAAAGGTTTGAAGATTTAAAAAGATAATGCACAACATGAAATCAAACAGAAGCACTGTTACAGAAAATATTCCATTTGCACCCTAAAATAAATGATCTCTTACAGGATCTTTGATCCAGTACATCACTTGACTTACCGATTCTCTGAGTCCAAAGAAGGTTTACAGTCTTTGCTCTCTTTAAAGAACCAAAAACAGGAAATGATCTTTGAAATGTTCATTATTACTCTTAATTCAATATCTTCAAACACGTTGACTTCCACATTTTTGGTTGGTTCATAGATGTTCTCTGTTCCTTGAGAATTTAAGTAACACCCAAGGTCTTCCAGATTGTTAGAAATCTGCAATGCAGGAGGACAGATTGTTATAAATTTATTAGCAATTAGTTTTACTTGCTTTTTTTGCACTCAAATATTTTAAAGGATGCTTTTCTGGAAAAGCGTTCACAACTTAATAATGCATCACAATGACCAAATATGAATTCAAATTATACTGAAATAACACCTTCATCTTACCTTCATTTTGTTTGGTTTCGTTTTTTTTTTTTTTTCCATTTCAACTTTTGGACTGATTCATAAATAAGTTGAATTCTACTGCACGAGGAAACACTATAGGGTTACTGTTGAATTAGTCAATTCTGTTCTCTAGACAGACATCACAGAACAATTTTAGCCAGAAACATGATAATGTCCTGTAATGATATAGACTATTTTTTACTCTCATTTTTGTTTTCTTTCAAGTAGAACCATAGGAAGACAGAATTATAATACTACTTTTCTGTTTGCAACCTCAACGTAAAGGCAGGGTCAGAATTTTTTCTCCTTTTTTAGCATCCTACTGCTTGTCACAGCATCATCTGGCTAGACTGCTCCTCAACTCTTTGGGGGCTTTACTAGGTAAGGAACATTTGGGCTGGGCACCTTCACACCTTTAATTTCTTTACCACTGCAAACGGCTAAAAGAGCACCAGAAACAGAAAGAGAATATTCCACAGTCATTCTGAAAACCACTGACAGATTTAGTGCGTCTCTAAGTTTAGCTGCAGCAAAAAGGTGGCAAGCAAATAGCTGCATCTGAAGAGTAGTCCTAAATGTCTCACTTGCTTTGATGGGTGAAATTTACCTGGCGTAAGTTTATGAAGGGATGGAGTTCATCGCATCCTTTGCCCTGCACTGTGCTTGACCAGTTTGTTCTTCTGATTCCTTGCTCCTTCTTTTTTCCTTCACTTGATCTGAGAAGTATCTACAGACGACAGCCATACTCTGCCTTGTCAGATACAAGGACAGCACAGCTTTGGCTGGTATACCTTCATTTCTTGTCTGAATTATTGATTTATTTGTCCAGGAATTAAAAAGATTTCATAAGACTATCTTGAAACAAGAACCCTCAGGAAATATTTTAATCGCAGGTCTCAGCTGCTTTATAACCTAGTTGTACACCACCTCTTCTTGGCCATCTGCCATTCTGAGTCAGAAGAGAAGGAACAAAAATTCATATTTGATTCCTTATCCAGCTTTGGTGTCTCAGTCAAGACTTGGACCAGGCAGGGATTTTGGGCTTTGGTGGTGGGAACAGAGAGTGGTACAGCTTCCCCATGGGTTCCAGCAGTCATGGCACACACACACCATGGCAGGCCACCAGTTCACACCATGGCCTTGGCAATCTGTCTTAAGGGCATGTAGTTTTTTACAATGATACACTTCAAGCAATATTCAGGCATGCTGATGTGAGACAGCATCAGGGAAGCAACTGAAGTTCATTTTTAGAGAAAACTGGTACTTATTTGTTTACAGTTTCAAAGTATGATTTGTGATATGTATTTCTCTCTAATTTTCTGTAGTTATATTTGGCCTAATCTTGGTTATTCTGACTGTGACATCCCCACAGCCTAAAGGTTGAGGGTGTTGTAAACTTCTGGGAAGGCATTTCTGGAATGGATAGGAATATTTTATAAGCAACTTGTTCTTTGTTAAATTACCTTAGAAGGTACCAATGTCTCTGGTGTTCCTGAACCTTCATCCTTCTGGCTGATAAACACACACATAATCTCAGATCTATTTTGCTTCATTGCAGAAGTGAAAGTAACTGCTGTCATAACAAGAACTGTAACACAGAAATAGAAAACAGATGTAATCATGTCTAGATCTCTGCTCAGGAATAATAATTTTAGTAAAAATAAAATACAGCAACTCTGTAGAAAGATTACATCTTTTTAAAAAAGGCAAAAGGAATATGCAGATATATCATGTGCATTTGCAAACTGCATTTTTGTTTGTATTGAACAGTATTGAAGCTGAGTGGAAGCACTATTTGGAAAACCTTTCAAAAGCACAGATACATCACACTTTAGAAGTATGCCACATAAAATTGCAGAAAATGTCTAAAGACAAAAGCACTTACGTGTTATGAAGGCTTCTTTAGAAACCACATTATAAAACACAGGCTCCCTCTTGCAGATCACTTCTGCATCAGTGTGTCTGAAAAAGCCCTGCAGCACCAAACCCTGCAGCCACAGGTGCTTGCCTGTGGTGAGCCAGATGATGACCATGCACCATCCCTTCCATAGGCACGAAGGTGGTGTCCAAGTCAGAAACACTCCGCCAGGAACTCTCGCTCCTGCTCACAGCAACGGCAAAATAAAGTCCTCCAGCTTGCCTTTAAAGACCACACTCAGCACACCCAAGGACTCAAGATCTAGTCTTCCCTTTCCCTTCTCTCCAGGACAGGCTGTATTTGACCTGACAAACTGGACACTCTCCCGAGCCATCCTGGAGTGGGTTTGTGCCCCCCAGCAGCTTGCAAGTGAGGTCCAGGTTAGATACTTCTTCCCTTGAGCTGCCATTCACAGACTTGTGCTCTTTCCCCTCTAGGAAGCAAACAAAGCAGTTGTTGCCACTATTTTGAGGAAAGCAGGCGTGGAAAGTGGAGGTCTAGGAAGAATAAGCCCATGGCTTTCTCCTGCCTTCTCCTTTCTCCATACTGCCCTGGTTGTCATGCCCCAGGAGCCTATACAGCCAGAGTAGGTCACTTGCCAGGTCCCAGTCCTGGCAAGAGTAGCAAATGTCATTTCTCCTTATGCATAAGGAGAAGTGTGGGAAAGCTTCTGGTGCCTCAAAGGCATCATCTCTCTGGAATGCTTCATATGAGCTTTTCTGTAGGGAGTGCAGCTTGAAAAGTCACCTTTCAGCCTTAAAGCAGCCATACAGTAACCATGTTCCCATCACTGCACATAAACAAGATACACAGAAATAAGACTGCAGAACTGGCAGGGTGAAATGTACCCAATTTCCATTAAGTCCCTAAAGCCAGCCCTCAACAGAACAAATAAGCACTGAATCATAAAGTAACATCTCTCTCCTGGTGACCTGGGAAATTTTTGCCCTCAAGTCTTGGTTTTTTGCTTTGCTTTATTTTTTGCTTCTCCTCTCCACCCCCTTTCAGCTCCTGAGATGGTTGAACATAAAGAAAAGTGCAGAGCTGAAAGGAGGATAAAGGCAAATATATCAGGAAGTGCTTGAAAGATGAATGTAATGAGACTTTCTGCAGGTGACGGAAGGAGCAAAACTGGAAGAAGGAAGAAAGAAGTAAAAGTAGCTGCCGTCTCCTCTTCGACATTTGTGCCTTCTGCAGCTGCCTGAGCTCTAAGCTGGCAACACTTTGACAACCTCTTCTTAGCCCTCTAGGCAAACGTGGGTTAAGACTGAGTCATTCGGACACTGAACATACACTTCATTTTGGGTGCCACCTTTCCACAGTATACACAGGCAATGGCCTGCTTTTGCAGACCTCTGAGGCAGATCTTGTCCATCTGCCTGTCATCCCTAAGAAAGGTGCACAGGACTTCTTTGTGGAGACACATACCTCCCTCTGATAGCTATAAAGATAATGTTGGCACTTCTTGAGACGATGAGTGCCAGAGGGTAACTGAAAGGCAGGTATGCATTAGGTATCTATACCAAGCATGGCGAATTCATCCCCATTGATGCAACCCAGCTTTCCAGCCCTCCCACTAGCCTTTCACCAAGTCCTTCTCTGCTTACCTGTCTCCACTTCTGTTCATCGGCCACTTTACCTTTCACCCTTTTCAAACCAGAGACCATCTGACTGTCTCACAGCCAGGGGCTTAGGGATAGGAACCCACCTATATCCACTGATCTGCAAGACATAACAGCTGAAACCACTTGAAAATATGACCTCAAAAGTTCAACTCATTGACCTGTTGAGCATCCCCTTGCTTCAGCTTTCTGATCTGCAAATAATTTTAGCTTCTGATTGTACAAGCCCAGCCAATTTCTCCCTGGCATTACTCTGCTTTGCTCACATTGCCCTGTTAGGAGGATGCCTGACACCACAGTAGGAAAGAGAAAGGTTTAATTAAACACCAACAGGGAAAAGATTTGTGGCTAAAAGTTAGGCAGAAGCAGTCAGATGTAGCGAACAGACTGTGAGCAAGACATGCAAACAAGGTGTCTGATGAACTGGAACTGCATCTGTAAGGGACGGTATGTGGGAGCATATGCTGGAAGAGGGAGTAGTAAGCACCCTGACACCCTCATGTGTAAGAGGAAACGGGACTCCTTGTCCTGTTAACTGCTAGAGCTTGTCACTTCTGTCCCCTGCGTTTATTCCTGTGAAATCCAGAAAGTTTTTTTTAGGATAAGGAAGGATATTTTGAACCTGAGATGATTCCAGCTGCTTTACAGTGAGAAGAAATGAGTGATGTGATACCAGGAGTATTTACACGACATGGAATGGCTTAAACTAGTGTAGGTCTTAGAGAAATACATTACATTGAAAAAATAGAAAATGAAAGCATGAATGAGCCTTTCAGAAGAAGCAGAATCAAGGAAAAACATTGGGAAAATGGTAATGCTCTGATTCACGGCCTTGATCTTTCAGCTTCTAGCTGGCCTCTCCAGGGACTGTTATTGTGCTCTGCATGTCAGTCATCCTCCCAAAAGCCCAAAATAAGCACTGGGTAAGGAATATCAAATATGTAGCATGTGTAATCATACTGTGTACTGACAAACTGTGGTGAAGCTGGAATGGAAATAAATTGCTGCCTCTGAACAATGTTTGTTTATGCCTGCTTTCCATCTTCATTATCTTTTTATAGGCTATAAAAAAATAAATGCAGTAGGAGAGATCCTGTTCTCACTGCAGTCAGACAAACCTCTAGCAGCCATAAATGGAGCCAGGATTTCATCATGATGTGTAGGCACATACAGGGGGAAATGCCTGTACAAGTCAAGAAGTGGGCTTACATGTTACGGTGCTGAGAAGAAAGGATTGAATCTACTGGGGAGGTATCAAACCAAGAAGCTATCACATGGTTCTCCTAATGAAACTGCTTAGGAAATTTAATTTTCAAATGGGGCATGACTAAAGTAGCCTTTGGAAAACTGGGAAAGCCACTCCAAAATATGCTGAAAGACCGTGTTCATCAATAGCTGAGGAACTGGAACACTGCGAAGGATGAAGAGAAAACCTTTCTCTTCATACCAAGGGATGCATCTTGTGTTTGTGTTCTGCTCAGGATGACTAGTATTTTACACAGCGGTTAGGCCTTTCCTAGACACGGAACAATCTCCCACTCTGCTTTACAGCTCAGGATACTTACATAAAGCCAACTGTGTTTTGCTTCTTAATTTGTCTTCTGAACTCTTTTCTGGGTGACACTCTCTGGATCAACTTTTCAAAATTTTCTTCCTGATCAGAGAAGGTAGGTGTTCTCTGACCCAAAGCCCAGTGCTTACTTTGGGCTTTTGGGAGGATGACTGACATGCAGACCACAATAGCAGTCCCTGAAGAGGCCAGCTAGAAGCTGAAAGATCAAGGCAGTGAATCAGAGCATTACCATTTTCCTAATGTTTTTCCTTGATTCTGCTTCTTCTGAAAGGCTCATTCATGCTTTCATTTTCTTTTTTTCAATGTAATGTATTTCTCTAAGACCTACACAAGATCAGAAAAGGAAGAGCCTTTTCTCCAGGAAAGCTATAATTCTTCCACAGTCATGTGCTGCCAGGAACAATTTTGTAATAGTGGTGACATGGATAAGCCTAATATGTATGCATTAACTCTTAAAAAATCCACACCTTTGCCTGTGGCTGCCTTTTTCTCAAATCACCCTTGAAGTGGTGGATCCTGAAGTGAGAATTTTACTCAATATAAATATGGCAAAAATCAGAAGGAGACAGGATAGGTAGAAAGAACCTTTTACCCATATCTTATTTCTCTCCTATCAAACTTAACTTTTCTCCTTCCCCATCGTTTACCACATCTTCCTGCCTCAGTATCTTCACCCTTTCAGCTTAAATAACTCCTAGCTTCCAAAAAAATGCAACCTGTGAGTTCCCTCTCTCATGATGATGGGGCCAGAGATACTGCTTCATGTTGCAGGGTAATAATCACGTTAGAACAAGGTTTACCAAACAAGGTGGGTGACAAGATGCCTCTGTTGCAGCTCATGCTAACTGTGACCAGTTGTAAGGGGTACGTCTAGGTCAGGACCAGTCATTTATCTGGTCTTATCAGTTAATTACAACCAACATTAATTGATTTAATTATTCACAGTGATGTTCAAGCATGATTGAGATTTGAGGCAGAAAAAAAAAGCCTGTAGAGTGTGGTGGCTCTTCAGGAGGGTTTAGTGGAAGGGCACAAAGAAACTCTAGGCTTGAATCGCTAAGCAGGAAAGTGGTGAGAAGAAGGGAGTAGGGGAGGCCTCGCAATTTCGGAAAGTGCTTAATTAGGCTTTATGTGCCAAGTCAAAAAGTAATGATGAGAAGTGACATTGATATTATGCTGCATGAAGGAATGTTACTGTCACCTGCCAGTCTTGTTTGCCATTGCCTGCAACCTTCAAAAAACCTGGAGGATTTTTCCACCTGGATCTGCACATGTACACACCCCACCCCCCCGCCCTTTTACCCCCTGGGGCCGTCCAGGCAATGCCGTTACATCCTGGTTCTTCCCGGCGCTCTTCCGCCCGAGAGAGGCGTCTCCGAGCACCGGGTCCGAGAGCTGCCAACGCCAACGCTACGGCTGGGAGGGCCCCGGGGGAGGGCAGGCAGCGGCCGCCAGGGGGCGTCGCCGCCCCGCGCAGCCCAGCACAGCCCGCGCATCCCGCACAGCCCCGCGCATCCCGCACAGCCCCGCACAGCCCCGCACAGCCCCGTGCATTCCGCACAGCTCCGCACAGCTCTGCGCAGCTCCGCGCAGCCCTGCACAGCCCCGAGCAGCCCCGCGCATCCCGCGCAGCCCCGCACGGCCCCGCGCATCCCGCACAGCCCCGCACAGCCTCGCACAGCCTCGCGCAGCCTGGCACAGCCCGCACAGCCCCACTCATCCCGTACAGCCCCACGCATCCCGCACAGCCCGGCACAGCCCGCGCAGCCCCCCCAGCTCCCCCGGCTCAGTGCTCCGCCGGGGCTGGCCACACCGCCCTCCCGAAGCGCGGGGGTATTTTCCCAGCTGGTAACGGGCTCGGCCAGTTGTGGCTCCTGTTTCCTTGTGAAGGAGCTGCCCTGCAGGTTTTTATTCTTAGGAAATGAAATGTGAAACAAAAAATTACTTGTTAATTCTTTCATACATTAAGGAAATAATTGATGAAGATATCTGATTTTTTTTTCCCTCTCTTTTCTTCCACAGGGTCTCCAGCAAATATTTCCTGATCTTCTATGTAAAGACAGAAAGCTTAAAAATACCGACCCTTTCTAGGGTAGCCGGTAGCATGCTGTCCTTGCATGGCTCAGACAGGATTCTGACTCAGGACTATAATTTTGAAAATATGACAAAAAAAAAAAAAGTATTTTTTGCACAAGAACAACTCATGCATATACATTAAAAACTTCCAACTCAGCGGAATATCTTCAAGTAGGTGGTGGCCCTATTCATTATAGAGGTCTCAATAGTGTTTCTTCTAATGAAATACTAAACCAGAACTTGTCACAGTGAATAACCATTTCTAATTCAGCCAGTGAAAGTGCCAGAAAAGGGTTCTGCTGATTGATAACTTACTCACTCAGTGTCAGCTTCTGTAGTAGAACTACACTGCCTCTGTCTAAGAAATTTGCTTGCCTAGTCCTTCCAAATCTAATCTATGCCTGAATCTACAAGATCTCCTTTTAAAGTACGAAAAAGAAAGAAGTTTGTTCGATCTGCCTCGGGAATATCATTGCCAAGACCCACCTACTCCAACATAGTTTGCCACATGCAGCAGAGAAGACTGTCTGCAAATTAATTTTCTGTATTTTTGATTTTCTCATCTTTTCCTCAGCTCTCCATTTTCAGGTCCCAGATGAAAACAGCTGCAAGAAATTTACTGTTCCACATTTTCTTTTTATAAACCTAATGACTTGGCCACCGTTTCCAAGAATTTGTCCTCTCTCTTGTTATGTCCTAACATAGTTTTGGTGCAGATTTCAGCAAACTTCACCTTTTGGACAAAATTACACCATTCAGTGCTAATATCTTTCTTCCTGGAGGAGGACAGTCAGCAGCCCTGCCTACAGTTCATTGCAGCCAGCTTAGAAATTACGCAGAGATTTTAACAAAGAATAGTTGAGATGACTGAAGATTTAAAATAAGTTATCACACTGAGGATGTCTTTTGCACTCCCTTGCCAGAGAACCACACAAAACCTCCTCCAACAAAACAGGTAACTGGGAGTCAGCAGAGCTACTCCTGGTTTCTTACTGATTACTTACAGGTAAGTTTGCTTCAGTGTCTTGTGTAGTAAAAATAAGCTAATGATGACATGAAGTGCAGGCGTATTTTTCACACGATACTACTACATATCCAACTTCACTGACTACTTTTGCCATTTATTCTGTTGCAGCCTGATATCCAAATCATGCTCTGTGATTCATGTTGTGATTTCAGCATTCACTTAAGCCAGGATGAGTAACAATCCAGTTTGACTTATTTATATATTTCTACCATGTTTCAGACCAGCCCTCTTGCATACATGAGACTTGCTGTTCCTCAGGGAATGAGCTGCTGTTAGTGAGGGATTACGTACAGTTATGAGCAGCCCAACCCCTTTAGCTGTTGCAGGCTTCTTTGCTGAATACGAACTGGCCCTAGCACCACGTTGCTCCTTAATTTGTAGATTTGCTTTGAAATCACCTTTCTGAGCTTTCAGTCTATGTCAGTAACTCAGGTTTTATCTGAAAAAAAAATTTTTAGCATGACTTAGCTGCTGAAGACTGAAGCAAGCAAGACATTTAGCTCTGTTATCTCTCTGTCCTGCCTCTTCTGTTTTTTGTTTACCTGGGCTTGGGTGAGAAAGGACTGCAGGGGTGTATTCAAACCCTTATTTGCCTTTCATTTCACTAAGGTAACTTTCCATCTACCTTCCCTGTGAGTCCGAGATAAAGGCGCTGCTCAAAGAGCTGAACTGTTATTTTGTTTGTTATTATTCACTTTGTCTGCTTTGCATGGGACTAGCTGAATGAATGACAGCCCTTCCACAGCCCCCCCAGGTTGTGATCCCATGGTGACTTCTCTGCTGAGGCTGGTGCTCACTGGGAGCTCATGGAAATCCCTGTTGCTCTACCCACAGTTTGGGCCATCCCAGCCACTTGTGGTCCGGTTTATAAAGAATAACTGGGACTGCTGAGGACACCCCTTTTTGGGAAGTGGCTGAAAAGTGGCTGAAAAAGCAGTGAACCTCAACTACCATGGCAACCTCCCTTTCTGAGGAACAGCCTACACTGTGGCTGGTTCTTCTTCTGCTTCTTGCCCACATCTTCCGTCCTCTCAAGGGAGCTGCTTTTTGGCTCCCTCATCACCCAAACCTTTCCACACCACTAAGTATGGTGAACTATCCTGGGCCACATTAGGAGCTGTTTTGCCAGCAGGTAGAGGTCCTTCCCCTCTACTCAGCACTGGTGAGGACACATCTGCTGCTCTGTGTCCTGTTGAGGGCTCCTCAGTATGAAAGAGACATGGACATACTGGAGAAAGTCCAGCAAAGGGCCATAAAGATGATGAAGGGACTGGACCATCTCTCCTATGAGGAAAGGCTGAGGGAGCTGGGACTCTTCAGTCAGCAGAAGAGAAGACGCAGGGAGATCTTATCAATGTGTATAAATTCCTGAAGGGAGGTTGCAAAGAGGATGGAGCCAGGCTTTTTTCAGTGGCGCCCGATGACAGGACCAGAGGCAATGAGTACAAACTTTTTCACCATGTGGGTGACTGAGCACTGGCACAGATTGCCCAGAGAGGTGGTGGTCTCCACCCTCAGAGATATTTAAAAGCTACTTGGACAGGGTCCTGGGTAGCTGGGTCTCGGTGGCTCTGCTCAAGCAGGGAGGTTGGACCAGATGACCTCTAGAAGTCCCTTCCCACCTCAAGCTTTCTGTGATTCTGTGAGCAAAGGAACAATTCCATGGGCAAAAAAGTGCTGGTGCCATGCACTGCAGAGGCCCCCTATGAACCAGAAAGTGGCATAGGGTTGTCCTTATTCTTGGCTGTTCTCTAGAGGATATTTGCCTGTGGGAATGGCAGGTTTTTGCCATTAAAAAGCTGGATAGACAACCCTAAAGCAAAGCAAACAGTTATGTCTCATCTAATGATGTAAGTTTGGTTTAACTGTTTGGTTTTTTTTTAAACTGCTCTGTGTTTAAGTACTCCAGTCTTATTACCTGACACACTTTAGCACTTCTACTGACATCAGTAGAATTACTAACTTCTTGCAAGCAACAGTTACTTTATTTAAGTACCTAAAGGTAAAGGTATGAGATTCCTGGCATCTCATCAACAAGGAGAAAAGGATCTGCCCAAAAGAGAAACGAAAATAGAAGATGGCAGATAATGAAATGATACTATTTGTCACCCTAGTATTGTAAAACTTCCCTTTTAAATGAAAACAACAGTTTCCACAATTGACTGTAGTATATTGTCCTTCCTTTCCTGGAAAAGGGGGTGAGGAGGGAACACAGAAGGCCTGCATTGTGTGTGTGGGAAGGATGGACAGAGAGGCAGAGTGGGAGAGAATGGTTTTGCTACAAAATATGAAAAGATTAAAATGAATACAAGGTATTTGGTAAACATAATAGTTGGCATTTGGTACCACATTTGGAAAAAATAAACAAAAAATAAATTCCAGGTTTTGTTATTTGTATCATTATGAGGTTAGGGTTAAAAACCAGCTGTAATTCCCAAGCACTTGTACAAACATAAAATCCAACATACTCCTTAAAGAGCACTTTGTAACAACAAAACACTTTTCAAACCAGCCCCTGTACCTCACCCTTTAGAAATCTTATCTACACAATTAAACCTAGACTACAAAGAAAGGAGTGAATAATGTCTTACTTTTACAACAATAACAGAGCTAAATATCCAGGCAATAAGCTACCTTTTCTGTCTGTTTACCCTGTTCATTTTTTTCAGAAGTTTTTTGAGTAAACATCTTCGAAAAATTAGAGATCCTTCCTTTGGATGGGAAAGAGGCACACAATCTTTATCCAGCTATTTTCTTTGTTATCATCTTATTTTTCATGAAATACAGAGGAGGAAAGAAGAGTCTATCCTTCAAACACACCAGCAATTTTTAGAGTATTACCTGTGTTTGAAGGGTTACAGATTCCTTAAGGAAGCATTTTGCATCACGTTTCAGTTTAGAGTCCTATAGCATCTTCTTAAACGTATTTCTATTAACAGCAGTAGGGTTAAGCTGTATGGGAGAAAATAGATTCCTGCCTATTAGAGAAATGCTGCTGTTTGTTGGCTCTGGACTGATTTTTTTTGGTCCCTATTTTCCTTTTCAAAGTGTGTGATCACTTGGATTAAATAGTCCTTGTCCTTTTCTAGTGTTGCTATAAAAAAATAGGAATTGCTTTCCATCTTCGTTGGTCATCCACTCCTGCTCATCCACACGTTTGCTCTGTAAATGTTTCACTCTCCGATTTAATTTCCACTGCTGTTTGCTGGACCTTTTTATCCCTGCCTTTCACAGCCAACATCTCCATGAAGATTTTCAGAAAACCTAACTCAATCACCCAAACCAGTTTCTTGGTTAACAGAGTATAACTTTGTGCTATGAAGTTGCAGGTCTTTTGAAAGCTACATTTTCAGAAACCTGTGAACAAGAGATGCTCTGTGCTATATTATTTTGGGGTCGTTATGGGAAGGGCTTTCAAAGGAGATGCTGCAGAAAGACAGGATGCCCACAGCTCTGCTCCGCTGGCAAACCTGACTCTGCTGAGCTGCAGCAGCACACCCACTCACCGCTGGGCAGAAGTGTGGGGTAGCCCTGGCAGCTGGGCTGCACTCTGGGCATTTCCCAGCTTCTCAGTAGCTTGAAATATAGGTACCCTGAGGAATTTTCTGGAGAAAAGAGGGGGAAAGGAAATAGGGACAAACCTCAAAAGAAAAAAAAAAACCCCACCCATAGTTTTAAGTTGCATTTACTTCCATTAGAAAATAACTCCTTTGTTGCACAAGGCTTTCACCTTCAGGAATCTTCACCCCAGAAGTGATACCTTGTCTTCCAATCCATGCAATACATGGTGATGGATGACCATGACAACATGTTTTGCTGGGCACAACCATTTCCCTGAGTAAGCAGACCATGTACTGGTCTTATCCAGCACTCACAGTTGGCTTGCACCCAGATTTTTGCATGTTTTGTGAAAGAGACTGTAGTCAGGATCAAACTTGATTCCCCCTGGGGTGCTCATTGATTTCACCTTCCTACCAGCGGCAGGGCTCAGCGCCTGAACTTGCTCTGGAATGTTTGTCAGAGAGAAGTCAGTGTATTGCTGGGAGGTGCACAGATCCTGCAGGCAGCTGGGTCCCAAGCATTTCTGGGGTTCTCCTTAAAAAGCAGAAGTGTGCTGGCTCATCTCATATTTACTTGGGTCTCTGCTGTAGGAATGTAATGGACACTTGTATATTCTGGGGGTGGGGTTCACCAGTATTGTACCATAGTTTTTGTGCAATCAGACACACCATAATCTAATCCAGAGCTTGTTAGGGCCTGAGTTAGAAGTCCTTGCTCATATAAAATTTCCTCTCATTTGCCAGCCACAGGGAGATCTCAGTCAGCATCTCACAGCTTCATTTCTCTCATGTGCCCTGAAACTGTGGGTTTCATGAACAGCTCTCAGTAACAGCGGATGCAACAAAACCAAAGGGAGCAAGAGTGGCTGTCAATGGAAGACTTCCCCTAACGAGAAAGGTCACCGAAAGTCTCTGTTCATCACAAAATTCTCCAATCTGTAAAACAGGAAACTACTACTGCCTTAGCTCCCAGGCCCCATTCACCCTCCCACTTCTTCCATTAACACAAGGCTAATTGCATGTGAGATAATATTCTCTTTAACACAAGCTCTTGCTTGGGATGACAAGAAAAAGATAAGAAGATGAAGAACTGGAATAGTGCTTTTAATGTATATAGCTATATTTACATATATCTATTGTATTGCATGTATTGTTTTCTTAAGTTTTTGGGATTACATTTCTTGCTGCTGGGAAGCATTTATTTCCAGCAAGTAATATGGGCAAGATGCTTTTTCTTTCCTGCAACTTTTGCAGTTCTGAGCCTATAATTTAAAAACAGACCTGGTGCCTTAAGTCTACAGATACTGTGGAGATTCTCCTCTAGGGGCTATTGTAGTTTAGCTTTTCTTTGCTGGTTAAGAGCTGCAGTTTCTGATGATTCTGGTTCATCATATGGATACAGTCTGTTATCTGCACAATTTATTACTAGGCTTTATCTCTAGACAACAGATAGATTCTTAAAGGAAACACACATTTTAAAGAAATCACTTACAATTATTTAAATGCTTAGTATTTTTTACATCAAAATTGCTTTTAAAGAGTGACCTGCTAGAAAGAGATGTATGGAACTAGGAGTTCTCAGGATTTCTGCTGTCAGCTATGCCTCTCACCCTTCAAATCCTAGCCAGTCTGTAAGCCCAAAAGTATTTGTTTTTTTCCCCCCTATAACAGCTATCCTTACAAGAAGCAACACTGCTTCCCTATATACCTCACCTTGACTACATAATATCTCAGCCAAAAGAACACCAGTCCTCCTGGAGGATAATTGCATCTTGGGGCTCTCACACCTTTTGCTTGCTCTCTGCAGAACTGTCTCTTAGCCACACTGAAGTCCATGCCTTGCAGGGACCTTCGGGTACCATCACTTCCTAGATGCTAGTAATTTTTATTTACTTTGTTATGCAGCCTGCAAGACTAGCAAAACTCAGTCAAGAAGAAAACACAGAAATCCCTCTTCGGCAGGGTTTGCTTAGTAGTAATATCAGCAGTCATGCAAAGTAGGAGATCATAAAATACTCATTTTCATTTTTCCTCCACCTTCTCTTCAAATAGCTCACGTAGACTTTCAACCATGAATGAATAATATCTAACAATTGTGCTTTGAAGTAAATATTATTATCCCTGTATATGGAGCTGAAAATAGACCTCAGGTTGTTAAGTAACTTTCCCAGGCATGCATCAGAACCACGTCAATCAGGAAAAAAAAGAGCTTTTTTTTTTTTTTCCCAGTTCTGGATTTTGAATCAGCAAGATCATGTTTGGTAGGAGCTAGACATTTATTTTAGAGTTAGAAAAAAATAGTTTCAGGCAC
Organism: Falco naumanni; assembly: GCF_017639655.2. Classification (NCBI taxonomy): domain Eukaryota; kingdom Metazoa; phylum Chordata; class Aves; order Falconiformes; family Falconidae; genus Falco; species Falco naumanni. Next base: position 16,153,086 of record NC_054055.1, on the reverse strand, counting down.
TTGAGATGGAAGCAAATGCGATTTCCTTTTCTCTTGACAGTTAAATGTTGGGAGGATTTTCAGTAGAGGAAATCAGGCTTTAAAACCTCAAAATCTGCACTCTACCAAAACAAAGGCACTTTCTAGATACTGGTATCATGCTGCCTTCTACTTAGATCGTTGAACAACAACAACAAAACCTGGTAAGAAACAGATACCTTGTTATATTTTGCTCTACCAAGGTATCTGATTCACACACTATTTACATCGGAAACCACAGATGTATCATTTAAATTGATCAGGTCAAGCATTAGCACCAGGAAACACATTTGGATCAGGAAAAAGAAAACAAAAAATCAGTATACTTGAATACTTTTTTTGCCCTGAGCATGAAATGTGTCAGGTGCCACCACAGCAAAAGTAAGGCTGGGCTGGGAGAGAACGGGTGATGGGAGAGGCAAAAGCATCCCCAGAGGAGAGAAGGAAGGTGCGACAGAATGTGGAAGACAATGAATGGATAAGAAGTCAAAGGAAAAGAAAGGAAAGATGTGAAGGGATGCAGTGAGAGACTGGGAAATGGAAAGCAACGGGCCCGAGGAGCAGCGTGAGCAGAGCTTACCTGCTAGCCCAAAGGAGGTTGCAGCGGGGCGGCTGCGGGGCCAGCCCGCTGCCATGGCTGGTGATGCCCTGCAGTCCCCTCGCCCCTGTGAGTGAAACTGAGCCGTGCAGGTGGTTGCCTTCAAGGGTGCACGTCACTGCCCACAGTGAAACCACTTCTTCAAAAGTGAGGGCCTGAGCCCCAAGCCTGAAGGAAACGGCTGCGGGACAGGAGAAGAAGGGGCCTCTCTGGGGGTCGGGGAGCGTCTTCCTTCTGTCGGAGGATGCCTCCACCAAGCCGAGCAGCTGCCTCCGCTCCAGCTGCTCAGTCCTCACCCGGTTCTTTAGCCCTTCCCTCACATTTCTACAAAAACATATTTTCTTGTGTAAATTCGGTGCTTGGGTAAATTCAGTGCAGCTGACTTTTTGCTGTCTCACCTCAATTCTGATTTTCGAAGCAGTTATGGTTTCTGCTTTCATGCACTGGCAGTCTGTGTAATTTCTCTGGGTATCAACGAGGGGAAGAGCAAGCGACACTGACAAGCTTAAAGAGCTCAAAAAAAAAAAATCCAAATTAAGTTACCCTGCCGCATCTGTTCTCGTGGGCCAAAGGAGGTTTCCCATGCTGGGTGAGTGCTCGGTCTGCTGGTGACATAGGACCTGCTGTGGTCACCTCTGAGAGCCCAGGGGGCTGCCACCCAGACGGGGAGCGGGCTGGCAGCGTGGGGCTGTTTACACTGGGGAGAACAGGGAACTAGCACTGTCTGCATGAAGGTTCAAACCAAGCTACAGCTGCTTGAAGCTGTTTCGCAGATGACTTGGCGAGGGGATAAAAATAAAGGCCTCCAGGCTCACCCTCAGGTGTAAGCCCCTAGGGACACAGTCCCTCTTCCCTCAGCCTGTCCCTGCTCACCACCTTCCTCCAAAGGAGCATTCCAGGACCTGCCTCCTCATTGCCTCCCAGTCACTGGTGTGTGAAGGGTAGAACTAGCTCAGCCGCGGCTGGCGTTGCTCACCTCAGCGAGGCTCCCTGGTTTGTACCAGAACAGGACAGGACATTGCGGAGGGGCAGGCAGATCTCCCTGGCTTCCACAGCCATGTGTTGCAGGCCCCAGGCAGAGAGTGTATCCAATTTTAAGGGATAAGCCGGAGCATCTCCCTCAGAATCCCCCAGGATATGCTGGGGGATTTTCATTATTCATTCAGCTGTTATGTTTTATATATGAAGTTATATTTTATTATATTATTCATTCAGTTGTTATATTTTTACTTGCTAGAGACTAAGCACCTATTCTGCAATTTTACAGAACCTGGACAAAAAGAATCCCTAAGTAAATAAATTTCATGTCAGTGAGGTGTTCTCAGAAACCTGCCAGAGATATCTAGATGTTTTAATTTTGTATTGATACCTGGTGAATAGCTTTGTTTGCATTAGGGAAGATTAAATAAAAATACAGATGGACCAGAAGCAGACAGACATATCATAGGTAAAAGAAGCCACAGAAGATGTCCCAGAGGTAATTGCAGGAGCAGGGGGAAATAGCATTGAGGCCAGCATCGTTAGCGAAGATGAGCACGTGATGTCTCTGAAGACTGCCTTAGAAATAGAGGCTGAGGCAATAGCACTGCAGTCTGGTGCTGAAGACAAGTTTGTATGTGATGCAGTACAAAGGAAGGGGCTGAAATGGTATGAAAATTAGGGAGGTACACATCTGCAAGGATGCAAAGACTGGGAAAGGAAGTAGAGAATTCCACAGATCTTAGAGAAATCATTGCAAACAGGGAAATGCCATGCTAGCAACAAGCTTTCCTGACTGGTGGGTTGCTTTTTTTCCCACAGCCCTCACTGATACACAGTACCAGCATGGCTGAGGTTGGAAGACACCCTTGGAGATCACCATGCTCAAAACACGATCAGGTAGCACAGTTTGCCTCAGAGCACATCCAGTAGGGTTTTAAATATCTCCAGGGATGGAGAGTCCACAACTTCTCCAGGCAATCTGCTCAGCACTCAACCACGCTCACAGTAAAAGAAGTGTTGACTTATGTTCACAGGGAACCTCCTGTGTTTCAGTTTGTGCCCATTGCCTCTGGTCCTGACACTGGGTACCACAGAAAGAAGTCTGGCTCCCCCATCAGATTTTTATACACATTGATAAGTTCTACCCAGGGCTTCTCTTCTCCAGGCTAAACAGTCCCAGCCCTTTCACCCCCTTCTTGTATGTCAAATACTCCAATCCCTTATTGTCTTCATGGCTCTTCACTGGACTCACTTCAGGAAGTCCATGTCTGTCTTGCACTTTCCTGTGTCCCTTTCCATACCACACCTATGTGCAGGTTTTGTCCTCAGAAACCAGGGGGTAGACAGTTTCTGCTTCTGTTCTGAAACTACCAGACATCTACCCTAGCCACTTACTGCTCGTGGGTGGCCAAGTGGCATGGCAATCACCTGTCATGAATACTTACATATATACTAAACTAGTGGATGCCTGTCTTTTGAGTCCTTTGTTTTAAAATTCATGAGCAAAGTGCTTTGTTTTCGCTTGCATCTGATGCATTCAGCACTGGAAGCTGCTAGGATTCCATTGAAGATTTTTGCCTTTTTGCGGTTCAGACAAGGAAAAACTAGCATGAACCTCCTTAAACATGAGAACCCATTGCTGGTGATTCAGCTGATCTGGTATCAGAAGTCTTAATGTACATGCCATGTTTTCAGCTTAAAAGCTTCTGTGAATGACACCATCAGCTAGGACAGTTCACATCTACTGGATGAAGCCAAAATAATTTTATAAAATCTGGCATATTAATTTATTCCTAAAGATGCTGGACTGGGGGTGGTGGGGGTTCAATAAATGTGTCATAAACATGTATATGACAGCAAAGCATTTTTCTGAGCAAGTAAGGTTTTTTGCTGCTATGGGAGAGTGGTTTCTGTTGCCAAGTATTTTATTCAAGTTATGTCACATCATGGTTGGCTGTCACTGCAACAGTCAGATAAAGCCAGCTCCAGTGGGAGTAGCCACATGCTAAGAAATTCTCTAGCTAAACCATATGACTGGATTATCGGCACAGTGAAACTAGACTTACATTTTAGTCCTTGTACTAATATGAACTCTAGCTTAGGGCTGGACCTACCTCCCATACATTATTAACACAGATGTTAGCATACATTATTAATGTAGGTGTTAACAGGAGCACTTCAGGGTCAACTCCTGACTTGCTGCTTGATTTGAATTCAAAACTTCACCGAGTTGTAATGAATTTCTTTTTTCGCATGTGAATGGGAGTCTGGTTAGGAGCAACATTTGGTTTCTTCCTGATACTGCCAGTAAAGACAACCACCCAGTTAGGGACCCATGGGTATTGCCACAGCAGGTTGGTCCATTCAGTCCTGACCGAGTAGCAGTTCTGATTGCCATAATTAGTAAGTCTCAAACACTTCAAAGGAAGATTAAAAAACCCTTAATGTTGTGGAATAATCTCCTGAAGAGTGGTAATTTCCCTTGGACTTCAGACAGCAGTTTGTGTGTATTCTGAACTATCAGGCTTTATTATTCTTCCTTCAAAAAATAAACGAACAAATGCTAAATTCTTGTGTAATGCTACTGTGAACTCTGTTCATGCTTGTATTTTTGTAAATCTTGCAAACTTCTTTTTCTTAATGATACACTATAATGATAGACTTTAAAGGTTGAATTCAGATTATGAGAAAACTCTTTTAGAAGTATTTCCCTTCATCTGCTTCAATAATATTAAGAAAGGCCAGTTTTGTAAGTAGAGATAATATCTTTTAATAGACCAACTAGTACCGTTGAAAAAAACAGTGTTCAGGCATTACTTTTTCCAACTACTTGGTTTGTTTAACAAGATTCCTACCTACAAAACTTGTCTTGCCTATACCTTAAAAAAAATAAATCACAGCTACAATAAGTCTATCCCTCAAGAAGTATTGTTATTCATTTGCATTATCTGATGACAGCCTGCATTTCAGGATCTGTTTTCACATGATTTACTAAACATGTTAATTTTGGGTCAACACAAAGAGAAACTGTCACTCGATAGCAGACATGGCTTTCTCAACACTGGTTTGAATGTTAGGGGAGAGCTATTTGGCACTTGCGACCTGATGTGGCTAGAGAAAAGAGCTCTTGGCAGGGCTTTCCTTCCCAAGGATTTCCTTTTTTCTCCACACCCCCCCCACCCCTTATTTTTCATCTCTGAATGTTTGGTTCTGCCCTTCTGTCAAAGCTCATAAAAACTGTCACTTGGCTATGGCTGCATGCATGCATGTGGGGGTATCTCCCCATTTCTGTGTCGAAAAACCCACCACAGTTATGACTTAACTACAAAGTGGGACAAGACCCAGGGGTATCTATCTGTTTCTCCTCCGTCTTGTTCCCTGGATCTCATGCAAAGTAAATCTGGGTATGTGCCCAGGACAGGAACAGCACCGCTCTCCATATAGGTGCCAGCTTCAATTAACAGGGGACCTAGTTTTGTGAAACAAACGACAACATCATCAATCACTGCTCTGCAGGAATGCCCAATAAACCTCCATGCACTGCATGAGGCAGCAGAGGAAGTTCAAGCAGATAGTGAATGGCAGGCAGGATTCTTCAGTGCTCTGGTTGACAAGCAGGAACAAGCAATAAAAATAAAATTCTGGAGGGGACCACAGGGTAATGATTAATGAGAAGGTGTCAGGCTCCCATATGGACATTCAATAGCTGCAGGTCAGTCTTCAGGCCAAGTCGTCATGTATAGTTAAAAGAAAGGAAGACGCAGGAGAGGTGAGAACTTGCCAGAGCCATAAAAAGAGGCTCGTACCATCTTGAGCCTTTTCCCATTGTTGGCTCTGCTCTGCTGGCCAAGAGAACGTAGAAAAGACGAGAGATGTTTCCAAGCCGGTTTGATGCTCGGTGGCTCAGGTACAGCACTTAAACCAACTTTGGTGTAGGAGAACACAAACACCTTTTGTACCATACCGCACGTCTCCTTGCTATCTGGGCACTCTGGCTGGCAGGATCACATGCTACTGCCCAGTTCACCATCTCATTCTTCCCACATCCACTGGGAATGTTTGCAACCCAAGCTACAGCATGCAGACAGAAAAAATGCGGGTCGTGTATACACAAGCCCATATGTGTCCTTGTTCCTAACCTCACTGTGTATATGTAATATTAGACATATGCATGGATCAGCAAAAGAGCTGTGGGAAAAGCAGATTCACAAGGTTGAAAACACAGGTTAGAATACACTTCAGTGATGGGAGTGGCTATGCAATTGAAATCTTTGCTTGGAAGAATTCATGTTCAACCAGTTTACCCAGAAAAAGTATTACCCTATGTGTATCATGAAATCTCTTGTAAGATAACTTGATACTATTAAATCCACAGTACTAAAGCTCTGGATAAAAGATCCACAGAGCTTGGAAAAGCTCTGGGTGAAAGCTGAGATTTTTCCTCCCCCTTTACTAACACCTTTCTGCGGCCCCTTCCAACCTCCTCACATGCACATATAACTTGTCCACTCAGCCTGACCTTTTTGGAGGGAAGGGATGTTTTTCCAGGGGACATCATACCTGTAATAAAGGGTAATAGATTGCTGATAACCCGACTTCAGCAGAAGGTGACAGTGGGTTCCTCTCTCTCCCCACACCTGGCATTACCTCAACACAACATGTTCTGTCTTTCATTCCTCTCTATGAACCTATACAATCCAAAGGCCCCATCTGTCTGAGATCTCTGCCCTGTGCTGGCATCTTTCCAGGACACTGATGAGTAGGATAAAGCAAGAGAAAACAACGTACTCCCAGGCTCCCCCTTTTCCCACTACAGCAGCTGTGGGCACCTGCATGTAGCCGCAACAGCTCACAGTGCTAGGAAGCCCTTGGTTTCACTCCTTAGAGGCATAACACTAATGCCAGGGGGCTCTAGGTAGCACTGTGGGCACCTCAGCTAAAGCAGCTGGGGCCACCCCTGATCCGTGTACTGAAGCAAACCGATTTTGGTTGTCTGAGAAGGTGCAAGCTGGGACTGAAACATTTCCCATGGTTGAGGTGTTTACAAGGAGCCTCCTCCCTGTGGAATCTCCTGTGGTTTGTCTGAGCTCCTACTCAGAAACTGAGAGGGTCTTTCTGCCTTTTTGCCTACTTTCCTAAACCTGCAGGAACACAGAATCTGTGAGCTCTTTGCCATACAGTTGAAAGGAAGCAAAAGGCTGAAAATTGTTGGGGAAATGACAAATAGATGATACCAGAATATAATTTTCAGATATTTTCAGGATACCAGGCTAGAACTAGGTCCCGACTTTTGTAGCTTTGCCCTTCTCTAGTTTTCTGTCCAACTTTTTTTTGCAGAGCAACCACCTTTTTTTCCTCTGCTGGTTCATAAGCTTGGAGAAGCTGCACTTCTGACTACAAAAATGGTGATCTTGAGACTTCAGCTTAAGATATGCTTACTTCTTAAAGTATCGGAGGAAGACAGACTTTTAGTTTGTTCCAATCTGACATTTAAAAGCTCACTCGTTATTTTTCAAATTCCGTCTTGCACAAACTGTCAAAGCATCTTGGAGGCAGGCCCTGATTTTCTTTTCATTTTTAATAAGACATAAGACTATGACAGACAAAAAGTATTCTTAATTCTACAGTAAATGTTTTTCCTACCAAAATAATGTCAAGTGCACTTTAACATATGATGGTTTTGCCACCATTTACTCGTTATTTCAGTGATTGCATCACAAGCTATGCCAACAATTTGATCGAGGAAAAAATTTTTAAAAACCCACATTGAGTAGCTTTGTAAACGGCACTGAAAACCCACGTAACAAAATCCTCCCCGCTTAGGGCAAAGCACTTCAAATATCCCCCTTAAAAACAGCCAGCCCACCAATTCGCTCCTGGAGAGGGAGAACCCCTCAGGCTGCATTCCCAGCAGGCAGGGAAAAGCGACCGGTCTGCCGCCTGTTTCAGCAGGAAAGTACCGGGCTTTCGGGGGGGGGAAATAACGGTTACGATTCGGCTTGGACCGCCGGTACTCCGCCCTCCGCCCCGCCATGGGGAAAAGGCAGGAGAACCGGCCTGACAGACGCCACGGGAGCCGAGCGGCCCCGGGCACGAGCTCTGCCTTGCGGGGGTCACCCGTGCCCGCCGTTTGTCCCGTCGAAACGGGCATTAAGGCCGGCCGAGCCGCCTGGCGCCGCGCGGGACGGTTAACGCCCGCCCCAACCCGGCCGAGGCGGCTGGACAGCCGGCCCGCTCCCCGCCGGCCCCCCGCCTCCCTCGCCCCGCCGGACACCGCTCTCGGCCGCCGGAGGCTTCGCGCCTCACGCCCGCCGCTCTTCCGACAGCTCCCGCCAGCCGCGGCCGGCGTCCCCTCCTCAGCCTGGGCCCGGGCCCGGGCCCCGGCCCCGGCCCAAGCCCCGGCCCCGGCCCCGGCCCAGCGGCGCTACCCAGCATACCCCGCGCCGACGCAGGCGCGCCCGTGCGGCCGCTCAGGAAGAGGAAAATGGCATAAACAACCCCGAGCGCCGGGACCACTGAGGAGGCGCCGCCGCCCCCGCCGCGGGCCGCGCGGCCCCTTTAAGAGGCGCGGAGTCGCCCCCTCCTCCCCCTTCCGGAGCCGGAGCCCGGGGTGACGGCGGTTCCCGCGCCCCTTCCCCCTCCCCGCCCCCTCCCTCCCGCCCTCCTTCCCCATGGTGCCGACCCCGGCGGCGGCGGCGGGGCGGTTGCCATGAACAGCAGCGGCCTGCCCTGCTCGTCGCCGTCGCCGGTGGTGGGGCCGCCGCCGCCGGCGGCGGGGGTCGGCGTGGCGGGGCCGGCGGCCGGCGGGGCGGGGGCCGGCTGTGGCGGCGGCGCCGTGAAGCTGAAGTTCTGCCGTTACTACGCCAAGGACAAGACCTGCTTCTACGGCGAGGAGTGCCAGTTCCTGCATGAGGAGCCGGGCGCCGCCCCCGCCGGCCCGGGGCCCGCCGCCCCCCTCGGCGGGCTCCCGCTCGGCATCCCCCCGGCCGCTGCCACCGCCGCCGGCGGGCCTGGCTACCCGCCGCACGGGGCTAGCCCGGGCCCGTCGTCGTCGGCGGTGGGGCCTAAGAAAGCCGAGCTGGGGGCGGGAGGCGGCGGAGGCGGCGGCGGCGGCGGGGGGCTGGATGGCCCGCGGCTGGCGAGTGAGTGCGGCGGGGCGGCCCGGGGGTGGGGTGGGGTGGGGCGGGGGCGCTGCCGAGGGGGGGGGGGCGGCGGGGGGGGGGGGGGGGGCCGGGCGGCGCGTTGTTCCTGCTCCCCGACACGCTATGGTGCTACCGGAAACAAATAACAACAGCAATGGTGGCGGCGGGGGTCCCCGGGTCGCCCTCCCGGCCCGCTGCCTTGCCGCCGGGGCTGGGCGTCGCGGCGGTCCGCGGCGGGCGGGACGTGGTTGTGCCGGCCGCCCTGGGGCGCGGTGAAGGGACCCGGCTGGTGCTGAGGGGCAGGAGCGGGCAGGTGTGTGTGTGTGCGTGGGGGGGGGGGGCGCCCGGGACGGCTGGGAGGGGGCAGCAGCTCTCGGTCGCTTGAGCGCTGGGCTGGGTGCCGGCTCGCTGCACCCCGGTGCCCCGAGTCAGGGAGGCAGGGCTTTTTCGAGCAGTACCCTTGCATGGGGTCTTCCAAGCAACCTATGCCGAGTTTCAGCTCTTAAAAGTTTTAAGTGCTCCGGCTGAAATGCTACATTAAAAATATATAAAATAGTTTTATAAAGTATTGTGTGCATCTCCCTTATCTGCTACTGTGAGCAGAAATTGCTTCTAACCCTTCCCCCCCCCCCCCTTCGGCTTTCCTATGCAGCCCCTTCTCAAATGCTGAAAGTTCAGGTTGCCTGTACGCCGTGCAGAGCAGCATTGCTGCTCCTGCTTGGTTATGTATGCATCTTCCTACCGTGCGGTGCAGTAGTTGGATGGTGTTTGCAGTAAGCTGATTTTAATAATAATTCTTTTTGTAGGTAAAGCAGCACTTGGCAGCTAGGAAAATGTGCTCTTTCAGGAGCGTCATGTCCCTTCGTATGAGTATATTGAGCTTGGTTGCGTTATTGATCTCTGTCATAAACCTGGCATTTGTTTACATTAAATTACTTGACTACTAAATGCTCACAACCATATTTTTTTGGAAATTAGGATGCAGCCATGCTGAACATCCTGTATGTAGGTTTTTAGTGCTTAAGACGTGTTTCAGGAACCTGCAACTGCTGTTTTGCCAGGTGTGGTGAGCTTGTGCCACTGAGCAGTATTATCTCTGTAGTTGGTAGCTTGTCAGTGTCTACATTAACACAGCACTGTCATGTCTGCTGTTCCAGGAGGAGCCTATAATATAAAATTGCTTAATGCTTCCTGTTAAAAGACACTATTTTCAGATTTTGATCATTCTGTCAAACTTCAGGTGTTGAAGCTAAAGTCTTTCTTGCCTTTTACTTTTTTTTTACAGGTAGAAATATCCTGGAGAGATTCAGCAGCAATAAGTTGATCTTTGATCATTTTTCTTTTGGACACAGTTAGGCATGAAATACGCTTTTTCCCTATGCAAAAGGAAATCACCGAAATCTGTTCAACTAGGGGATTCAGGCTTGGGGAGAGGGTGCATAATTTGGCTTGGGGGTAAAATCTTGTATATGAAGGCTGTTCTTGTAAAAAGGAGTTCCAAAATTTGCCCAAGACTGAAACCTAAGAAAAAAACAACCCCAAACCCAAAAAACCTCAGAATTTGCTTGTGCTCAGAGGCTGATACTGCTGAGCAGTTAAATTTGAAGAACTTGCTTCTACTGAATGTATTAGAGGTGTAAAACTACATAGAGCTATATGCAGTCATACCCATTGTGAAGAGTGAGGGCACCAAGAATGGACAAACCCATTCCATTGCTACCAGTGATTACCTGCTGGGAAAGGCACATCACTTGAGGTTATAGGAGGCAAAAGCTTGGACTGGTAGGAGAAAATCTGAAAGGAAGGAGACTATCTAGGGAAAAAAGGTGAGGAGAGAGGAATTGAAGAGCCAGGGAGCGGGCCCAGTTTCATATTTAAGCTTCCTTGCTTTGGTGTGTAGCTGTAAGGAAAATAGTTGTTCAAAATCTGGAGTTGATCTGTGTAGGTACTGACAAGCTAGTATCCAAAATCCTTACCTTGCTGATGAGCCATGGTGCTGATAGTGGGATTTCCAAGTGGATGGAATGAAAGAATTATTTCTGTGGATGTAGGAAGTAATACACAAAGTTGCATTAAATAATAAAGCTCTGAGGTTATGAACATGAAATTGGGAGTTACCAAAAATCACCTGACTGTACAGTCTTACTGACTGTCTTCCTTAATTCAGAAGTATTTGGTGGTTTTTAGTTGTTGGATGCTGTCTTCTCTTCTTCCTTCCTCACTGGACCCCAGCCTCATTCAGTGCACAGAGCAGATAATGCTCATTGACTAATTAACTATGTAGTCCTATTTATTGTTAAAAGTGGGTCAGTGCCTCATTCTAACATGAGTGTTACTCTAATCCTGCTCTGAGTACAGGATTATTAATTTACTTACAGGTTTTCCTGTGGTAATCACAAAGGCTCCCCAAATACTAACATATTTTTACAACATAGGTGATAGGAATGTTGAGTGATAAGGAGATGAATGGTGAAAATACAAGAAATACTCCAGTGTAGAAGTATTTCAATATGAAGGTATGGGGTAGAATGAGCAGGTGACATCCTCAGAGCTAACAAGAAGTATCTTGCATGACATGTGGTTAAGCAATTCTGTGTTGTAGATGTTTTGGATACTAACATCTGCCAGGGATTCCAAAAGTGATCACATATTCTTGGAAGAAAACTCTGCTTAAGATTATTAAATGTGAAAAAAATCATCTTTGAATCAGACTTATCTTTCCCTGCATATAGCTGAGAGCCTGCTGGGAAATCCTTGCCTCATGCTCATGCTTTTGTACACGTATCTGCTGCCGTCCAGCGTCAGAGATGAGGTAGTGGGCTAAACGTGGCTTTGGCCTGGCTGTGTGGCTTTATATGTTCTTGGGGAACAAGGCTGACCATGCCAATGAGCTCTGCCTGCTCTCAGAAGACAGCACTGCTGCCCACTTCCCCCGCCCCCCCTCAAAAACTGACACTTGGAGTATATGTGTTCAAAGCACTGTTCCTTCTTCCCCCAGAGCTGTGAGAACTCAGCCTTCTGCATGGTTCACCTTCCCTATGTAAGGTGGCTAGCTGACCATCTACAAAATCGGAAATGTAGCTGGTATTAACTGTCTAGTTTGATTAAAAAAAAAAAAAAAAAGAATAGGACTTATAGCACAATATAAAACTTAAGTGACAAAACAAAGGGGGGGGGGAGGGAGGGAACAGAAATAAGTTTCCTCCAGATTTCTTAGCTGCCAAAATCTGTACATGGTTCTTTTCTAATAGATGCATGTCCTGAGTGTCAGCCCAGGGAGCAGTAGTACCAATTCAGAGAAGGCTGTAGAAGGAGCAGAGGTTGGGAAATGACTGTTGCTTGGCATTTAGGGGAAAAGATTTGATTGATTAATAGGATTTTAAGGAGTAGCCTGGGGAAGGATGGGTAAGGGGCATAACAGCATGAAAAATTTCTCTTGTGTCTGTTCTCTGGCACTTTCCGACTTCTGTCAGAAGCAGACCAGCCTGCGTTGCAGCATGCTGCTGGGTCGTTCCTAAGGGCACTGTCCCTTCTTGATGCTGTGTGAGGAAGGGTAGAGAAAAATGTGGCATTAAAATGTGTCATGTCTATACAGAAGTGGACAAGTTAAAGTTGCACACGTGACTGCAATGTATTTGTTAGCTTTCTGGTACTTTAACAGATGTAATACTTTTTCGCAGGTAGACCTTGTACTGTATGTTAGTAGATAGAAGCAGAGGTATGGCTCTAAGCATTTATTAACTCCCATCCCGGTTTTTGCCATCAAGTACATGATACATAGCACTCGCTCATGTCACCTCGTCTGCCATTCCTACAGAAGCGAGCGAGCCGCGGAGCGCTCGGTGCTCCGGGGGCCGGCGGTGGCAGCAGCGGGTGGGCGCCGCTGTCCGGGGGCTGCCGCGGTGGAGCTGGCCACGGCGGCGGTGCTGCTGCCGCCGGGGAGCCCCGTGCCCGGGGTTAGCACACCCTCGCCTCCAGAGACATCTGGTCCTCTACCAGAAAGCCTTTCTCAAAGCCCTCCTAGGAAATCTGCTGAGATAACAGGCCTGCGTTTCTACGAGGTGCCCGCAAATGCTTCCCCAAGCGGCCTTGCTCTGTGTTTCACCCCAGCTGCCGAGAAAGCCTGTCTGTGAGGAGACTTTGTTGTCAGCCTGTGAGATGGTGGAAAAAGGGTGTTAAGGCTTGAGTTGTGTTGAGTTACCCTCATAAAAGCATTATGGCTGTTTTTGTAGCCCACCACCCGTGTGTGATGTGGATTGTCGCAGCAGCAGTGGATGGATCGTGGCCACCTCTGTAGCAACTCTGTGCAATCGCTTGGTGGTGAGCTTAGTGAGCATTACTGCTTAGGTTTTGTGAAATCCATAAATGTGCGAGGCTTGGGGTGGAAAGGCCTATACGTTTGTATACTTTCAGCTTTTGAAAAGGTGTTTAGGTCTTTACCAGTCCATTGCTTTTAAACAAAATGATACAGTGGACATAGAATAAAAGGAAAGATAAGCTATTCAGCAAAACAGATATTAAAGGTAATCTGTTGGATTACACTTCTTAATGCAATGAAACAATGGTCAGGATTATTCTAAATATGGATTTTTCTTATCTTTGGTAGCATTTCAGTGTTTACAGCTTGAAGTATTTAGAAACAGGCAGTTACCTCAAACTTACATTTAAAAGTATAGTTGTGGTATGTCACATGGTGGTTGCTTTTCCCTGGGTTAGTATGTTCTTTGCTTGTGTACAGGAAATAGGTATGCTAGTAGAGGTGTATGGTTAGAATTCTTTTTCCGAATCTGTTTGTACTTTTTGCAAGTGATGCTGTATTAGTTGTTGTATACCTCGGTTTTCTTTTTTACAGAGATGTTTCCCTTTTAATTTTCCTGGTGCCTTTTCCAGGAGTTGATAGATGATACAATTTTCATCTTGTTTCACTCTGAATATTTTTAAGAAATGGGAAGACAATTCCAGGAATTGAAGAGACATTTGGAGGCAGTTAGAGACAATTGAGAATTGAAGAGTAAAAACAATAACCAGTTAGAGATACATGGGAGAAAATGAAAAGTACTGATTTCACTTAATCACTTTGTGTCTTATGTGTCAGCTCCAGAAATCGGGAAATTATAGATGTGGACTTTATTTTTGCTTTTATGTTTCATGTGGAAGTGAAATAAGGAGGAAAATTACTGGGGGGACCTAAGGAAAAAGAAAGGAGGGAAGGAAAAAATTTTCAAACTGCCAAGTTATATGGGATTTTGAGGGGCTGTTATAGCATATGAAACTTTAAAAATGGAATACATTGTTAATTGGCTTTGAAATGGATTGTATCTGTTTATATACTTTGTGGGTTTTTGTTTTTGTATGGGAAATCATTCAAAGTCCAAATATTCCACAGGAATTACAGATACCTGAGGAGTACTGGTAATTATTTGTTTCTGGTAGTACCCACCCTGTATTGGGTATTGAAGAATGTAAAGAAAGCACTATTACTGTTGAAATTGTTTTTCTGCTTCAAAGGCAAAGATGAAAAGGAGTGTGCGTGTGTGATAGCTACATTATGCGAGCAAACTCTGTATGCAATATCTGAATATTTAAAGTTTTGATAATGTTTTGTTGTGTTTTTTGTTTTTTTTTTTAAGACACAGAGCATCCCCATTTAGTTTCTATCTAGCAGGTATTAGATAACTGATTTTTTGTAGGTGTCACTGTAGGAGTGGGCCTTCAGGAAGGATTTGAGTGCCCAGAAAATAGTGACCTTGGGGACCAGCTCAGAAAGAGTTCCATGTGTAAGGAACCACCTAGAAGCAAATTTAGACTGCTGCGGGAAAAGTGGAAAAATGGTAAGTGAGGGTGGGGTGATAAACACAGGCAGAAGCACTTCTGTAGAACCTCAAAAGCAGAAAAAAAAATCTTGGTTGTGAGGCAGCTGATGAAAAGGGGGTCAGTGGAGGGATTTAGATAGTAAGCTGATGTGGATGATGTTTTCCTGATCTGTTGCTTTCTAGTAAAGATGTAAAGCATTACATGGCCAGAAAAATGGCGTGGTGAATCATTGTGTATTAGAGATGCGTTGGAATAGATCACGCTCTGTGTGCGCGCGCGCGCGGCGTGTATTCATTCCATGAGTCTTTCAGGAGTTAAAAAGTTCTGATTATGTGATTGTTTTGTTTGATTTTCAAAAATATTTTGTGCTTAGAACTTACTCGTATTTTTTAATTTAACTTCTGACAGCCTTTTACTCCTGACCTGTTTTTCTTTTAATTTGAGAATGGGGATTTAGAAATAAAGTACAGATACACAAAGTGAGAGCAGTGAGGAGTTGTCAGGTTGTTTATGTGATAAGCAACTGCTGTAGTCTGTGGGTAGACTCCCTCAACTTCATTTGGTCTAATGCAATTGGCAGGAAAACCTTTTATACATTCTCCTCCATTGCTGTGAAAAATGTTGTAATGTTCTGTTCAGGTTATCTGCACGCATTTCATACAACTATTTATACAAAAACAAGTTCAATTTTAAGTACAGGGAGGCTGTTAAGAGCACAACCTTAAAGATGTGTGCTTTGAAAAATTTGATGCAGTTTATTCAATTTCATGCAATATATTAGGACTTATGAAAGCTTTTGGAGAGGTTTAGCTCTGAAAGCTATGATAGTAAAGAACTGCATTACTTTGAATTGCAGTCTCTGGTAACAGTAGTTCTGATGACTCTTTTTCAAAAGAAACAATTTTAATTTTTTTTATCGCTGTGCTTTTGGACTTGGTCCATCACAAGGAGTCTTGCTGCTCTAGACTCTGTGCCAACATTTGTACAGAAGAGAAGGATGGCACCTATCCTTGTTTTCAGTCTTTATAAGATACTTCTATGATGTGAGATAAATGAAAAAAAAAAAAAAGCCCAGTCACTGAATATTATGGTAAAAATTGCTGTTTTCCTTTGCTTGCCCATGAATATCTCATCGCCTAGTGGGAGTATTTGTAAATAAGGCAGCATTTCCTAAACTGTTTTGCTTCCTGTCTGCCTTTCAGCCAACTTGGTTCATTTGTGCTGTCTGCCCTCCAACTGCACTCTCAGTCATGGCATCGTAACCCAGGCGTGCACTTTTACTTTTGCCTCTCATGCCTGAGGGGTGTCATTCACTTTCTTTGTCTGTTGTCTATTTCAGTGATTCCTAGTCTGTTTCAAAAACATTGCATTAAATGGGAGCCATAAAACCACCAGAGAATCCACTTCCCCTAACGAGTTGCAACAGTAGTGGCACTGCAGGGACAGTAACACTGAGATGCATGTTGTAGTATGTATCCTGCTTGTGAGCTGTTAGAGCTGTACAAGTGACGTTAGCACCACAAGCACATGATTATTTGTTGATACAAACATGTCAGTATGAAAAAAGTAGGACAACCATAAGCCCCTCTGATGCCTCAGTGCTTCTAAGAGACTAAAAGAACACAAATCTTAAATGACTTGCCATAGATAGGCTTTGTACAAAAGTTTTATTGTTCTTGTCTCAATATTAGGGTAGCTATCTTTGTGTAAAATTCCACTGGAGATACAGCATTGTAGTTTTTACTGCTTTGTATGTATCTGAGATAACACCTTGTCCTTGGTGTGCACATGTATGCAATAAGCCTATGATTCAGTTTACCAGGCTGTGTTGAGGTGAGAAGTGCCTGCACTGTTGCAGTACTGGGAGTTTAGATCAAGATTACTTCTATATGTAAAGTCTCTTCCCAGCATAAAAATAATTATAGCACAGTTTTTTAAGCAGTGATAACAGCAAAATGAAATTATTTCAATTCATGTTTTATTACCTTGCCAGAAATCTTTAAATTGTTGCTTTGAAAAATATATCAACAAAAATCCATTGTGATCTTTCTTTAGCCAGCCCATTCATTTTTGTATATACGTTACTGTAAAGGATCCTTTTCTTAAGAACAATTTCTGAGATCAGTGCTGATACTAAGTTCATGAAAGAAGCAGTATAGGATATCTTAGTACTTGTCTACTGGTTAGTAAAATGTTAGAAAGAAAACAGCAGAAACGCCATCTTTTCAGATAGTATTAGTATTCAGATAGTGCAAGTATTAGACAAAATGAGCATTAAAGTAAAACCAACTGAAACCCACTGATTCTGTTGAAGCATGTATGTTGAGTATATCACAGTAGTACTCAAGCACTTAAGCTGTGATGAGCTCCTTTGTTCCTGAAAAATGTCTTTGTAATAAGTGATGCAAAAATAACTATCTGCTTTTTTTCATCTTTGGTGCCTGCATCTGATGGGAAGCCTACTTTCTGCTAAAATTCTGTGGGAGAAGAATTATATAAGAATATATTTATTTTTAATTGCAGTTGTCACATTAAGCTGCAGTGTTACTCACCAAGCAAAAAATTACTAAGATAGTGTGTATAAAAAGTAGAAAAAGTCTTCTGAATTTCTCAAGATGTTTGATTTAATTTCTTTCCAGAATTGCCAGGATGTAACTTCTGGCTTTAATATTGACGGAATTTAGATGTTTCTTCTTGTTTTCACATGTGTGCTTACATAACAAGTTAGTATTTTTTTTCCCCCACCCCCGCTGGATTCCTAGTTGTTCCCTCACACATCCGTCTTTTCTTCTCAGATCTGCCTAGTCAACCTTTCTACTTTTGTAAGGAAGTTGTTGCTTCTCTCCAAGGAAGAGCCTGTTGAAAACATACACAATTTCAGTGCATGGGTAGTACTGTTACACAACAGAAACACACGTTCCTTTGACAAAAATAGCCAATTCAAGACTTTCCTAAAATTGTCAAAACTTACTTACCTGAAGTTATAATTGATGCTTTAAAAGAGAAAAGATATAAACCTCAGAGGAAGTTTTTTATTTGTTATTCTAATAATGTTGTGTGCAGAGTGTTTGAAAGTGTGTGCTTGCAATTGTTATATAGGGAAGATCTGGACAGGCATATTGAATGTAGGGTCTGATGTAAATTAGTAAACACAGGGGAATAAAAACTTTCTAAGGACTAAGGTCTTCTCTTTTCAGTTGAGACTTCTGATTCTTTTTAATACCACACCGCTCATGTGGTGAAGTGTGGTCACTTCTGAAGACCTTCTCCTGTGGATTGCTTATGATAAATCACTTCTTTTTTTTCATGCTCTGAACTACTGTGGGCTTCCAGAAGCAAGTGAGAATTTATGATTTGCCAAATGTTTGGCAGAAGGAGGATAAAAGCCGCCTACCTCTCATGGAGAAGGCCAGGTGCCAAATACAGTAAAACTGCCTTGGCTGTTTAGGTGTTTGCTGACGTTTCATCACTGTAACAGCTGAATGTCCTTCTTTAACAGAAATGAAGTACGTTGTGAACACTTTCTTGATTCTACAGACAATGCAGGAATTACTTTCTTCTTTTTTTTCCCTTTGTACTGATGTAAGCTGCATTTTTTCTGTTAGTCTTAGTTTTCTTGCTTGTTACTATAGGGAAGTTAGTTTAAGGAAGCTAGTGTTGCGTTTTCTTCTGAAGGCAATAGTTATACTTACCACTTCTAGAGCATTCTGTTCCAAATATGAGCTACTGCCAAGAAAACTGCCCTCTGTTCCACTGAGCTTACTTCTGATGGTTTTCTTTCGATTGTTCCTGAAGAATTTTTTTGGTGGTCTTGGACCCCTCTGCTAGAGGTATGCAACAGAAAGCCTCATAGTTGAAAGCCATCTTGAAATTGCTATGGTACCAATAGAATTGAGTGGTACTGGAGCGGCACTGGAGTACAGTAATTTGTAGTTAATGGCACAAGGAGGCTGATTGGTATGGCCAAACCATTGCACTTCAGTAGAGACGTGTTCTTCACACAGCTAGAGAACAGAAAATACTCTGAAGTAGCTTCTGCTATCTGGAGTGCCCAGTTAGATATCTGTGTCCCAGCAGAAGGCCTAAATTGTAGCTTTGAGCAGCTTTAGGTGGTTTGAGTAGGCTTGCATAGCAAATACCAGCAGTAGAAAGGTAGCAGTGTAATTCCCAGCAGCATCTTCACCTTGCTCAGCTCTGGGGTTGCTGCCTGAAGCCTGCTCTTGCTTGCAACTTGAGTTGCCTGGCACTGAGGATGCTTCAGCCAGACTAGGAGCAGAGCAATCTGGTGCCGTACTTGTGCCCTAGCAAGGCTGCCGGCAGCAGTTCCAGTGCTTTGTTTGGAGATAATGGGTGACTGCAGCTGTACCAGGTGTCTGGAGTTAGTGGAGGTCAGCTCTGGGTTTTCTTTGCACCAAGGGGGCTCTTCACATGCCATGCTGCTGAATGTGGCAAAATTTGCAAGGCTTTGCTTTCCTCTTTCCAGCTGTAAGGATATTGTGTATTAACTCTATGTGCTGAATGGAGAAATGAAGGTATATGGGTTCTCACATTGACTCTAGCATAGTGAGGAGCAGTGCGAGAAGCAGAAAGAATTGGGTGCTGCTTATTTCTTCAACAGGGGCTGAAGGGTTTGTAAAGCTGTTGGTGTAATTTGAAGGAGTCACTAGTTCGTTAAAAATTGGATAGAATCTGGAGTTTCTGACAGAAGTGTAAGATGAAATAGCAGTTATACTGCGGAAATTATATAGTGTACCTTGAAATGACAGTTGTCCCTGGAAATGAAACAGTTTCTCTTTGGTCTTTTACAGTCAAGATGTAACATAAAAACTGCAGCAGTTTTTGATAATGGCTGGAATGCAGGCAGAGAAAGCTATATTGGAAATGCATTTTTAGGATAAAGAAAAAAATGTGAACTGTGAATAATTTATGGGCAAACCAGACTGAAACTACTCCTAATTAAACACGGATTTACCATCTTTTTGTTTTCTTGTGTGAATGAGTCCTAGTATTTTTCATGATGCCTGAAAATGCTTGTGTTAAAATGCTAACCTTGACAGTGTGAGTTAGAGACTGACTGTAGCAGGCAGGATGAGACAGTAACTGGCATTACTGCAGACGTTTTCCCTGATTAATATTTTCCCTGATACAATAGTTCAACCATAAAATACTTTTCTTAGGCTTTTGAATGTACATTACCTAAATGAAGGCAAAAGAGGGACAGACATTTAAAGGACAAATACAAAAAGCTTTGTCTATTTTAGGGTTGTAGCAAGAGGACTTCTGAAGTTTCTGTATGTGGCTGGCTGTTCTTTTGAAATTATGAAGAAGCATCTAGGGCACGCATAGTGGAGGGAACTAAAAGAATAGGAAAATAAAACTAACTTTTAAAACTTAAAAAAAATATTATGTTGCAATTTGTTAGTAGTTGGCATCTTTAAAGTTTCTTAGGTGTCTTTCTCAAACCTGCAGAGTATACAGATAATATTCTAGAGTTGGCAGCAAGAATATCTTTTGCTTGCAAAGCTGATATAGATTGCCACAGAGGTATTCAGATTATTTCATATCTTTCACATACAGCTCTTCATTCGAGGTGCTGTTGGTGTTTACCCCTGGCTGGCTAGTTCATACAGCTCCAGGCTCAGGGAGTGCAGCTGGGCAGTCTTTCCTTCTGTTTGTAGTATGGCTGCTGACAGTCATTCTCCTGGTTCCAGCCCTTCCTATGATTTCATCTGGCTGTACTTCTTTTGCTGTTTCCTGTGCCTACAGCATGGAAATGTCTCACCAGGTTATGTAGTCTCTTTTGGAGGGAAAATTCCCATTCTGATTAAATTTTGAGGGGTTATAGTCAGTGTTCCTTTAGCTCAGCCACAAAGTTGCATTTTATTTCCTTTGAGGATTAGGATCAGGAAGTTGTTTCCAGGTGTCACCAGCTGGCTATGAGTCCTCCCAGAAGTTCAAGTCGGATAGTGTGGTACAGGATGTTCTTCTGAGTTGGATGTGTGCCTTCCTACCTTGGAGCTACCAATTACTCATGCCTGTTGGCTTGCAGTGGCCAGGCCGTACTGATTAGTGTCTTTATGACTTTCTGTGGGTGTTTTTGTGGAAGCTTAATTTGAACTGAGGCTTGTGTATACTATTGTAAACTTTTTTTTTCTTATCCAAGTAATACTTGCTCGAGTGTTCTGTGTTAATTATGACTGCTGCTTTTTTGTTCTTTATAGTTTCGTAGTATTGAATTAATTTCTTTGCAGTTAAACTACTGTAATTGTATGTCAAGGCCCTTGTTTCTAGACAGGGGATTAATTTCTTAGATCTTTCACACTTGCTTTCAGTCTTAAAGACTCCTTTTGGCTGCTTTTCATGCAATTGTTGCTGCTTTATGAAGTATGAGATAATGAAAATAATCTTATGTTCTTGAGGAAGCGTTTAAATCCTTTCACACAAAGCACAAACTTTTTGAGATATTTGTAAGTGTACATTTTCTGTGTTACCCTTTAAAAGAATCAGTACATCAAGTTAAAAAATCTACTTGACAGTTATATTTCCAAGATGGATAGGCAAGAATATAGGTTTTCTTAAAATGAGCTTGCCTTCTAGGTTTTTTAGTTGATTTATTTTCTTTTTGATATAATTACTTTCCTTGTTATTTTTGTTTCTGAAGTTCAAACTCCTCGTTGTCTCTGTTAAAGCTTTTCACTTTTCTGCCTCTTCCTGCATTTGTGCTGTAACTTCATGCTGCATATGCTGTCATTTAGCAACCTCTTTCGTAGTTTCTTTTTCATATGTTTTTAGTTGCTTGCTGAGAAGATAGGTTTGAAATACAGCATTACCAACCTTTTCCTATTTTACCCCCTGCCAAAAAAATATGTAAGCAATATTAGCAAATAAACCCATGGTAAACTGATTTTTTTCTGAAATGTATTTCTTTTTTTGTTTTAGTTCCTGGAATAGATGGCGGTGGGTTAGCTGATGCTAGTCTCACAGATTCCTACTTTAGCACCAGCTTCATTGGCGTTAATGGATTTGGAAGTCCCGCTGAAACAAAGTATCCCATGATGCAGGTAATAGCAGTGAATTGTATGGTGTTTTATTAGTTCTGGCTAGCATTACGCCAAAAAGGGAAAACTGTTCAAGAAGCAGGAAAAATGGAGCCTTCTGGAATGTGTTGTCTTGTAGGATATACTGAGTATATACTCACTTTAATCTTGCAAGTGGAAATGACACAGTATCATTGCTTTAAAATTAGTCTGTTTTTATTGACACTTATCTGAGCTGTTGTGTTGGGCTTTGCTACATATATTAACTCTGTGTTCCTAGATTTCTTTTTAGGCTTATAGCTTATTTTGATAGCCTTTTACTAAATATGTAAAAATCAGATTTTCAAAAATCTCAGAGATCAGAAGTCACTGAAGCGAAATGTGAACTGTCAAAACTGTAAATTACTAGGCAAAAATGTCAGAATTTGTAAACTCAGTCTCTGGTGGTGTTCAGTTATGTTGAATTCACATTTAAAGCTTCTGAAATGTTTTCTTTTATTTATAGTGTTCTGTAGATGTTGGCATAGGAACTCCCATGAGGTGGAATTTATTGTGTAGGTAGTAGTATGCAAAATTTACAGCAAAAGGCTGTTGTATTTAAAAGCTAAATGAGTATCTATTGCGTTAACACATGAAATACTATAATAACTCCCGCAAACTGTTATGCTTTTTAAAAGCTGAAAAGAAGGTGGTTTCTCCCTGTACTCAAAGGTTTAACAAACCGGTTTCTGGTAAATGAAAGAGAGCACAAGTCAAACAGTTTGCAATGAGTCCTGACAACAACTCTCTTCTTTTGTATCAAGGAAACTCTCCTTGTGAGCTTACTTTGATCTCAGTTGTGGCTGTATTATGGATTGAAAAATAACTCAGCGAGAGGTGGGAAATAATTAGGTGTGTTCCCTTTTTTCTTTTCATTTTTTACTGCATGTTTTCAAGAAGGCTGGATTTTCTCATTTGACAGAATTGCAAAATTATGGAAATGTTATTACTAAAAATTATGCATGATTTAAAAAAAAATTTTAATCTCTGATACTGAAGCTTCAAGTTACAAATTTTGGTATCACTGAGATCATATAATAGTGCAGTCATTTTGTTTTATATCCTTCAACTGTATTCTATAGAAACACTGCTGCCTTTCTAAACACAAATTTTTAATTATAACTTTCTTCTAGAAAGACAATAAGGCATGCATTTAACATGGATGCTCATAGGATTTTTAAATACTTTATTAATGCCTGTGAGATTACAGTCAAGGCATTGTGTTTCTCTTTGAGAAAAGAGAAGTAATTGATGTGCCTCTTACCGATTGGAGGCTAAGGAAAATTACTTCTGAAGTAGGATTTCATTAGTGTTGAGAAAGCGCTTACAGGCATTAAACCACAGTTTAAAAAGCATTCTTATATTGATTTTTTTTCTTCCTTTGAATCATGTCATTTAAGTTTGCATAGGTAAAACTGGTAATGCTGTCTGTTTTGATTGTGTGTCAGTTTCTAAATTAAGTCCATACTGACAAACTTTAGGCACTTGGAATGTGGTTTTCCTTATCAGCCTTTTGGAGACCAAGATGAGGGAAAAATCTTAGTGACTTTTAATAATGCTAAGGCTTTATGTTTTGGAACAGAGACTTTAATTCTGATAGATTGGTGGTTGTGTCAAGGATATACCCTCTGCACTCGCTCTGAAAATTTGCCCAGATTTCGTCAGTTGATTAAACCTTTGCAAAACTGGTTTATATAGACCCACTGGAGACTTCCTAGATGTTAGATAATTTCCCAGTGATGTAGTCTGCATTGGCGTGTTCCAGCTTGAGTACATTCTTGTAGTTACAGCTCTGGCCTAATCTAGGCCTTGCCTGAACTCTGAACAGGAATGCTGATCTGCTTCATTTCTCTCCTTCCTTTTCTTCTACTTCAGACTGAAGCAGCATGGAAGTGGATCTGTATTTAATGAAAAAGAGCTGCATCTGTGTTAGTTGGAGCAGAGGGGTATGTAAGGGAAAAGAGGCGTGCTGTGGGCTTAGAGAAACTGAGCTGAACATAAGTGAATAAGGAGCTAGGAAAGACTGAGAAAAGAGGCTGAAACAAAGAGGAGATGTTGATGGGACACTCACAGAATGGGGACTGGAATTACACAAGTGAAATACACAGAAATTGGGACAAAGAAACAAATTGGCGTAATGCAAAGTTGGGTTGAAGTAGGGGCATGTGCCTATTTCTCTCCAGGTCCTTGAATCAAACTAAATATACTGAAAAGTTAGTGTTCTGCCATTGATGAAACATCAGAAGTATTCTGTAATATATCTTACTAGCTCTTAGTTTTGCTTTTGCAGATGAAACATCTGTTCCATGTTTGAATTACTTGGTCATCTCTGGTGGATCTGTCCAGTTCACAAATAAGTGCATGAGTGATGCAATGTGAGGAAAATTTTTCAGCTTGTTTTTTAAAACTGGGAAATTGCACAAACATGCAAATAAATACACTGCTGGAAAAACATTAGTAAGATACAATTAGATGTTAAGAAATGTTATGTTTTGGTTGATAGTGCAGCCTTGAGGTTATATATTGAGATTTATTTCTCATTACGTTGTATAATTTTTTTCAGTGGGAAAATTATAAGCGGGACTTACGCAGCACACAACATGCATGGTGCATGTGTAACAAGCATCCATTTGATAGTTGGTTAAGTGTTCATCTAATGGTTCCATGCCTTATTTCTGCATGCTGTTCACATCCTTCTTGGGAAGACTGCTAGTTGGCAGTGTGCTTTCCTGTGCAGGTAACGTTATTGCATCCAACTTTGTGGAATGCTTTCCTTATGAGAGAAGAAAGTAGTCTGCGTTTTGTAGAATCATGGGAAGAAAAAGGATGGCAATTAAACAACATCCCCTCCTTACCCCGCCTGCCCTGCAACAGTGTTAGCAAACTAGAGACCCCAAAGTTTTCAAAACTAACCTATACAGCTGGAATGTGAGGAACAGTTAATGACCACCTGTAAAAAGCTTGGTTCAAGTTGCTTAATTGGCCTCAATCTAGCAAAGATAGTAATAGTCACTGTCTTCTGGGTAATGTTCATTTTCTTTTAACCATGAGATAACTTTCTGCAGTCCATGTTTTAGTCAGTAGATGCCTTCCAAGATAATCATCAGGGATTCAATCAATGAGTCTTCTTGATTATTCCCAATTAATCTCCAGAACGTGTTTGTCACATGTAGCACATAAAACTGAGGTTTGTTGAAAAGAATGTGATTGTGTATATTTGGGTTATCAGAATACATGTGGAGCCAGGCTCCCTCAAGCAAAGCTGTATCAGAATTTTGCAATCATCATGCTTTTGCTTGCAGCGTGTAATTTATGTTACAGCGCTAATTAAGGAACAAAAGGAAGGACAGTAAAAGTGTATCATATCATGGTGAATTGGGGAGGGGAGGTGCTTCTTTGATCAGAAATAAAATGACTAATGGTCAACATTTCTTCAGAATGGGTATTTCTGACTTTGAGATTTCATTTGTATGTGTTGAAGAATACTGAAGAGATCTAGAACATCTAATTGCGGTTAGATTAGTGGTGAAGACGCAATTAATGTAATGTTCAGTTTGCAGTGGTAAAAGAGCAAAAAATCCTTGGTACAGTTTGGAATAGGTAAGATTTTTAAAGTAGCCATGGCTCTAATTCTTCTTTTTTCTTTCTTTTTGAAAAATAACTCTTTACCTCATCCTTCCATGCCTCCTGCCTCAAAGGTCTTTGCTGTTAACCAGGCTTTCATTGCCCCCCATTGGCCTATTCTGTTGTTACTTACTAGTTTCCTATTGATTAAGTCTCCTGTCCTCATTGGTTTGCATTTTCCTGTAATACAGTTTTGTTTCATCTGTCTTTTCTTCCCTGTATCTGCTGTGCTTTTATATACTGCATTAGCAGTATTGGCTTCCAGCTTATCAAAGCATGTATTTTCTGTTTTTCCCTTCTCTAACTAATAACAGAGCAGGCCTGAATAACACATGGTCCACAGGCTGCGTGCTGTCCTCGAAGCTGTTCTTTTTCTGTTTTGGCAGTGTAGCAGCAGCTGCCAAGAGACAGTCAGAGGTGTGGTTCAAGAAGTAGCTTGTTGCTTTTTGGCTTTCCCAGCAGTGAAGAGGCAGGAGCTGGCTGGCTGGGATGTCTCTGACGCTTGGCTGTTTCCTCAGCTGCTCTGCGTGTGCCACTTGTCTGGCTGGTGTCTGTGTTCCTCTGGCATCAGTGCTGCCCCTTGACTAACTTGTGGCTTGATCAAGGATACAGGTGCTGTGGGAAGGAGCTTTAGTAGTATTTTGTTGGGATATTAAAAGGGTATTGGAGCAGGATGAGATAGAGGAGTGTCTTGATGTTAAAACTTTTAATGTCTTCTTAGAATTGAGCAATTTGGTTGTAAGAGCATAAAGCAATAGAAGGTGTCTTTGTGCATGTTGCTTCACAGAAATCCGGTTTTCCTTATTTTTCATGGGATGAGATTTATAACTACATGGCTTTCATTGGACTGCAGGTTATGTAGAAGTAAGAATCACAACTTTTTAATTAATCACCCTAATGAAAATGAAAAAGGTGCTAACAGTATTCAATGTTGAAGTTGGCAAGGCCAAGTAATGGAGAAGAATTGGTCTTGCTTGCTTTTGCTCTCCTAATTTTGGTATACTAAGCATTTTTGAAAAGCCGGAGAAGTAGAGACCATGTTCACTTCAAAGCCTTGCAGCTGAGTAAACACAAAGACCTTTGTTCCCATTGCTGCATCTGCAGGAGTTGAGCAGTAAAACTCTCCTTATAACACAGAAGCTTGTAAGTGTCTTCAGTTTTTAACTGTTGAGAACTGAGTGCAACTACAGACATGCTATTTTAAAAATGGGATTATGCAGTTGTTTACATAATGCTTTCTGAAGAAATCCAGTTGCTTCAGCTGAAACAGTTGAGTGGGACATGCTTTAGATGGTGCTGAATACACTAACTGTGGAAGACAAGTTTTGGGTTGTTTAGAAAGGAAAGCAAAAGGTATTACCCTTTGTAGGTCACAGAATCTGACAACTAAACAATGATTTGGTTGTGACAGTCTCATTCTGCAAGATGACTTCTTCTATAGTTCAATTAACATTACTCTAAAAATTACAAAGAAATATTTTGAAAAATAGTTCCAGTAGAACAGTATTAAGATGAATAGAGTACCTTGTAACATACTACAAAATATTTTGAGATAACACATTTAGCACAGGAATGACCCTGAGGGAAGTGCTTATTTTCTTAGGGTTAGGGCAAGGAATATGGAGACATAGGGAACAAAGGATATCTCATGTATTTTGGTGAAAAGAAGTGGTGGTGAAGAAAGCAAACTTCCTCACTTAAGTCTTGTACCATAAGCTATGTAAAATTAGATCTCACTATGTGTAGCAAAGCTTTATTCATCCTCTATCTTGTTGAGAATTTTGTAGCTATGTACTGGAGTGAGATGAAAGCAAAGTGAACTTGTCTTAAGTGCAGCTGTAATTCTGGGTTTCGTTATTGAACATTGAAGGATAGAGGCAAGGTGGTGTATACCTTTAGAAGGTGGGAATATTTCTTGTAACACTTCTCTTCCTAGCATACTGCACCAAGGAAGTATTGAGAAGAAGGTGAATGGTGCCCTGGGCTGCATTAGGTAAAGCATTACTAACAGGTCAAAGGAGGAGATCCTTCCTGCCTGCTCAGCACTGGTGAAGCCACATCTGGAGTGCTGGGCCTCTTAATACATGAGACATGGACATACTGGAGAGAGTCCAGCAAAGGGCTGTGAAGATGAGGGGACTGAAGCATCTTTCCTGTGAGGAAAGGCTGAAAGAGCTGGAACTGTTCAGCCTATAGAATAAAAGGCTCGGGGGGAATCCCATCCATGTACATAAATACCTGAAGGGAGGGTGCAAAGAGGATGCAGTCAGGCTTTCTTCAGTGATGCCCAGTGACAGGACCAGAGGCAATGGCCACAAATTGAAACAGAATGCTTGTTCCCCCTGAACATCAGGAAACACCCTTTCATTGTGACAGTAACTGAGCATTGGCACAGGTTGCCATCATTGCCACAGGAATTCCCATCATTGGAAATATTCAAAAGCTGTCGGGACATGGTCCTGGGCAGCCAGCTCTAAGTCACCTTGCTTGAGCAGGAGGGCTGGACCAGTTGGCCTCCAGAGGTCCCTGCCCACCACAACCCTTCTGTGATTCTGTAAAAAGTATCTAATCCTCAAAACTATTATTAAAATAGCAACCCAATAGGACAATTATTTTTACAGTGCTGTTGATCTGCTGTCAGTGTGTCTTAAAAGTCTGTGAAAATAAAACTTTAAAACCTTAAATTGCAGCAGTTCTGAATAGGAAATTTTAGTATGCAATAGGCTGTCTTAATGTCTAGGTAAGGTAGTGATTCAATTTGACAAAAGTTTCATGTTTGATGTAGTGCCTTTTCACAGTCTTTTCTTAAGAGATGAGTAACTTTGAGTAATCCTGGAGCTTGAAGGAGTGAAAGGTTCTGAATGAGCATATTCCCATCCTGTAACTTAATTGCTTGAATTTTCAGGAATTAACACAGTATTCTGAAAAATGTTATTTCTCATTTTTTCTGTGAAAGTAAAGAGCTTGTAATTTGTTACTGGTGGAAGGGTCAACAATGGAAGGACTTGAAGCTGAAGCCTCAGGTTAAATCCTTGGACAGAGATGAATGTGACTGTTTTGTTCTGCAGTAGCTTTCTTTTGAAATGTGAACAGAAACAACTTTTTAGTTCCTTTAAAGGGAGAGGAGCAGGATGTATGCCAGTCAGCCTAGTTGAATTTTAACTAATGCTTAAAGAATTTAAATCAATCGTAGTAATAGGCAGGCAAAGAAAAGGATTTTACATGGAACTGAGTGATGGTGGTATGGCACTTGGTTATGTTATGACAAAGTTGCCTTACTATAGTAACTTCCTTATGGTGAAAGTCATGAGGTACTAAAAAAGCCTGAAGCGATCATATGTGCATGGTTGCCTTGCCTGGCAGGCTTAATAGTTTTCTTCTCCTGGTCATGATTGCTCTTACCTTTCTGGAGCTTTCATCCTTTGGGCTTGAGGCTCTTCTGATTGCATTCTTGTTTTGAAATTGAATTTGTATGAAACAACATTAGAAGAGATTGGGAAGTGTTATTTAAAATCAAAACTGCCTTCTGCAAAACGCAAACAACAATAGTACTTGAGTTTCCCTTTCTTTTTTTCTTTCAAGACATTTTCAACCCGACTTGGTAAAAATCGGATGCAGGAATAACTTTCATTAAGGCTAAATGCTTTTGGTGTGGTGAAATTTTTAATATTAAAACAGTTTACAAATCCTTTGCTAATTACATGCAGGTCTTCTATGAATAAAGTTAAGGTAAGAAGCTTGTGCCTGTGTAAAAAGTGAGCAAAATGAAAAATTCATGAGTGGTGGAGGTTTTTAACCTCCTTCAAGGTACAGCTTACAAGCGGTTGTTAAAGCAAGAGCTGTCCCAGATCAGTGAGAGAAGCTTTGTTTTTTCAGAATCCTTATTCATGTAAAATACATTTGCACCTTGAACAAGACTTGACTTTGTAAAAGAACGGTTGATGTTCATAGGCTTTGTTTGCATTGTGCTTTCAGAATTTTGTACTATGTGTTTTGTTGCAAACTGTCTCGTGTGCACTATATGTTTTTAGTGGTTATATCAGCACTGATTTTCATCATTGGAGACACCTATTCACATCGCAAGTCCGTTGATTAAATGCTTAACTCCTGGACTTGAAGAGATAGAATACTGATGTCATAAAAGTGCTTTGATTCCAAGCTTAAGCCGTATACTTACACATCTTTGATATTGACCCAAATTTAAATACCATATTTATCCCCATTCTGACAGACCATTACCTTTTGCATTAAAATCATTATGAAAATCTGAGTGTATAAATAGACATTAACACGATTTTTATATACACCTGGACAATTTTTGTGCAAATCTGAAAGAAACCACTTCCTTTTATAAAGATCAGTGTGGATGTGTGCCAAGAAAATAATGGGGATGCTTTTCGAATATTTGTGAAAACCATTTAATGTCTTTCCATTGCTTAGTCAGGAATTGAATATGATGTATGAATAGTTAAGCTACTATAATCCAGAATTTATTTATTTTGATATATTCCTATTCTTTGATATCTTTCCTATTTTGGTGGTGCATAGTAGGATGGGCATTTCTGAACTGGGGCAAGATCATTAACTCACTGTGGGCCTGCCAAAGTGTTACCTTGTTTTGTAGCAATAAGTAAACTTTGCTTTACTAGAGGCATCCCCTTTGTGTAAAGAACTGATTGTTGATGACTGACCTTTTAGCGAGAGTTACATTGTGTCAGTTCAGTATATTTAAGAAATAAGACAAGTGGCATCAAAATAAGGAAAGAGTATATAGCAAGCAGGTTTATTTAAGTCTTGAAAAAGTGGAAGTGTTTACATATAAAGTATTTACATTATGAAGTATTTAAATGTGTGTATTACATGTATTGTCCTATAGTTCTGCTTCATATAGTACTACATACTTGTAATCAATGAAGAGTTGCATCAGAGAAGCCTGAACGATGGTAGAAAGCTTGCTGCAGCAATGGAGCACAGATAATGGAAATAATACATGGGGGAATAAAGCGCTGAGGGATTGTTGAGAGGGTACCATTTGAAAATACCTGCTGAAGAACCTGAATTTTACCAAAGCTTTCTTCAAGTTACTTTTCTAATCGTGCAGGCTATTGTTTTTTACAACTTGCTTTCCATATAAAAACTACTTAACATAATTTATTTGTTCTTTTAGATACAATTATTAAAAGCTGAAGCTTCTGGTGAGCTCAATGGTAGTATGAAAACTGCAAATGTTGAGAAATTTGAACTGCAGTAGGCTTACATTTCTACCATGTTAGATAATGCTCCACCTTCTATTGGTTCTCCTCTATTCTTGCCAAATTTACTCCAGAATATTGATCTTTCTTGTCAAGAATTAGATGTAATGGTGTTGAAGTATAATGTAGGAAGCTTCTTGCCCTCTGCCATCAACATTGAGGTTGGTTGTGGAAAAATGTAAGCATAAAGAGCAAATCCAGTGACCAGTTTTGAGTCTTGGTCTGTGTCTAGACTACTAAATTAAACATGCCTGGAAACTTTCCTTGATGCTTAGGGCCAGCTGGCACAAAATGGCCTGTTTGTGCAGATGTACACTCACTCAGTAAAGCAGAGGCTGCATGCAAACTGTCTATTTGAAGGGATCTCAAACCTTTTCGCTGCTGAATAGTGCTTGGAAGTTGGCTGGGAGACTCCTGGTTGGCATGGGCCAAAGGCATGTCAGGGAATATTTTAGCAAATTACTGGTTGTCTCTCTCAGTGATAGAGAACACTTCCTGACCTTGCCTTGCTTTTCTTCTCACACCTTTTATTCTTTTGAGAGACTGGTCAAAGAAAATAATAATAAGCAGGAGTTAGAAGAGACACTTTCAAACTTCTCTGTCAAAGCAGTGGTAGCTTTTAGAGCCAGCACTGCCTCACTTAAGTCTAGTTTATTTGCTAGTCTGTGTCTCTAGAGGAACATGGGAGAAGCAGGTGGAGTCAAGGAAGAACGCTGAGAGGTTTTCAGATGTCCCGATGGCTTACAAGGATCACATGATTTTGCTGAAAGGTCTCAAAAGGTTACTTAGTATAGCATTCTTCTTAGAAACAAATTTGAGTATTTTTTTATTGGAAAAGTTTCATGTTGCGATGGTAGTGTATAATAAAGGGAGGAATTGTTTCAGGAGTACAGTGTGAAAGAATGTTTAAAGGAGATAAGTAAGTAGCTTATCTAACATTTTGACAACATACAGGAAGACAACCACAGGTTTGGTAGACCCTCCCAAATTAGAAATTTGTGAAGATAGTGTTCCGTTTTAATATACGGTCATTTTAGGTTTGCATTGCTCTCACGCAAAATGCTTTATTTTACTAAATGTTTCCGTCAGCTGCAAATCACTGTCTGCTTAGAGTATTTATTAAATAAGGAATGAACACAGGTTTCATAGTCTGTTCTTAAAACTTTCTAGATGTCATCCCCAATGCCTTCACTTAGTCCATTATAGCTTTAATTTACATGTACACTTTTGTCTTTTTATTTTTGCAGAGGATGACAAATAGCAGCAGCTCCCCTAGCCTTCTCAATGACAGTGCCAAGCAGTATGCAGGCCATGGTAAGTACGTTTAAAGTAATAAATTTCCAAACATACTTTAATATGTAAGAGATTCACTTTTGAAAAACTGAGCCTTAAGGGTGGGGTTTTTTTCCGCTCCTCTGATTTGATTTGAGATGCAGTAGAACTTTTTTTAGCAGTATTGTATTGTGATTACTTCTAAAACAAAGCTGAAGTGCTACAGAACTCATACATTTTTGAGCCTTCCCTTTGCTGCAGTAGGGAAAAACTAAAAAAAAAACAAAACAAAACAAACCACAACTAAAACTAAAAAAAAAAAAAAAAAATCATTATTGATCTTGTCACTTCAAGTGAAATGCTACTTTGGATATCCACTGTAAAGCACTGATAGCTTAAGCATTTCTGTTGCTCTGCAGTAACATCCCTTTTTATTGTGCTTTTGAAGTAAGTTGTTGTGTGGAATGAATATACAGGTTTTTATTCTTAAATTTAGGATGTATGAGTTTTGTGAAATGTATCACATAACTGATGATTTTTCATAGCTGTTGAGTTTTGTCTTGTAAGCAGTACTTTACCTCTTACAGTTTTTTCCCTGCTAACAGGGAACATGGTTTTTAACTGAACAAAAGTGTCTCTGTAGCGCAGGCCTTCATAATCACTATACTATTGTGGAGGGTATAGTGAACTTCTGTAATTCGCTTTTCAGAATCACTGCAGATTTTCAGCTGTAGCTGTTAAAATATGTTCTTTAAAGAAGAGGGTACTACTCCCTTGTGGCAAGGGCATACATTTAAAATATATTTCTGCTCTGCAAATTACTGTGTAAATGATGTACTAGAACTCTTATTTGCATGTCTGACCCTGCAGCTAGTCTACTTCCTAGGGTTATAATTTCTTAAGCATGATAGAAACTACTATAAAATTAACTTGTTTGAAAGTTGAAATTTGTGTTTTGTTTTGTTTATTCTTTTTTCTTCCTCCTGGTTCACTTCCAGTAGGTTTTGTGATTAATTCTGTTCTTTTGTCCCAACAAACAATTAGCTATTCAAGGCAGTTGGAGGTCTCCAGTTTTAAATGCAGTCAAAGTTTGACTGTGACAGGCCAAACAGCAATAGTGATGCATCTGAAGGAGAGAAACTGGTTTCCCCAAGTCAGCCTGGTTTAAATTCTGTTGTGTCCCAATCCTTTTCTCCACCCCGCTTCCCCACCAGGCTGTGCTTCACTTGTAGAATTACCCTTTTAAGGAGTATGTATTGATGCTGAAGGAAGTGTTTCATCAGAACACCAATGTTTACAGCTGGCAGTCATCTGCTGATGAGACAGCTCAACTCATGCAGTTCAGAGTTTTAAGTTTTATCTGTGATTGTTACTCAGTTTTTGGTGTTTCAACTCTGGAAAGAGGATGCATAGGGACAAATAAAAAGCAGTAAAAAGCCACTAACAGGATGTGCACTCTTGCTACCCTTAGTTCTGATTTAAATTGTGCAGAACAGTGACAGAACAAGTAAGATCCACATCATTATTTGTAAGACTGTGTTATACAGAAGGTTACTGATTTTGGGTAACGTTAGATGGACATTAAATAGTGTCAATAGCAATTGAACTTACTAAATTCTGCTAATGAGCACCATTATATTGAGCAGTTGCACAGAATCTAATAAATGCTGTGGGTTTTAGCAGGGTGGTTGCTAAACTTAGTTTTGTCAAAATGATTTTTTTCCATACAGAAATAAGTTTAAAAATATAAAATCTCTTTTTAATGAGGGATATATAATATGTTATTTACGTTCTTTTACAGATCCACTAACCTCACCAAATTCATCCTTGTTCAATGACTTTGCTGCCCTCAGCGTGTCTCAAAGGAGGAAGGTAGGCAGCAACTACATTTTAAGTAGCAGATTTGTAGATGAGTTGACAGGGAAGGTCTGGAATAACTTGAAATGCTAGGTGAAGTAAGGATGATTCTTCTAATGTTACTAGATTTATTTTAATATGTTGCTGCTGATATAAATAAGATTTTACTACTTTACTAGACCAGACTGCTGCTGCTGTTAAGAAGTATTCAAAGTTCTTATAAACTGAAGTGTTTAAGAATGCTTTGGATATGAAAATCAGGACATAGTCCATTGAACGTGAAAAGAAATTATTTTTATTGTACTGAGTCACAAAGCCACCTGCAAGCCTTCATGGCAACAAGTTCTGAATATATTAAGAGTCATTCCTCCATTTCTTTGTACATGACGTGAAAGTAATTCTTGCAGTTTGGAATGCATTTAGTTTGAAAGACACTCTCTGGCATTATTGGGAAGCTAGGGTTTGGGATATTTTTTCTTCCTCTCTAATCTGTACTGAGAAATCTTTTTTTTTTTTTTTTTTTTTGCTGAGGGCTATATGGCATCTTCATAAACCTTTGACCTGCACCAACACAGGTTGTGGTGTTTTCCAATTATACAATTACAAATGCAGTGGCTGGAATAAGAGACAAAAGTTTGGTTCCACCAGAGTTCCTTCTCATTTTTGTGAACTGTGGCTTATCAAAAAAGATTTTATCTTGTCCCATCCAGTTGTCAAATTTTACTTTTGCTGATGAGTTTCATGCTGTACTACTTTCTTATTGGCCACATGATCTTGAACTTTCCTTGAGTTGATAATGCACTGTCTTGAACGCAAGCTATATCAGCATGCTGGTGACTTTTCATAGTTTCATTTGTGTGTTGGCAATTGGGAGCTCTGTATCATTCCTGCAGGTGAAAACTGAGCTTAAAGATAATTGCCGTAGTTGGCTCACCAGACCAATCTTCCTTGAAATGAAACACTGTTGTAGAATGTTCATTTCCTAATATTATGATGTATCCAAACTACATGGAATCTCTGAATTGCCCTTTTCCTTAATGCCAGTATAGTGCACTGGATGTTGCATGTAAGCAACTATAAATGTTGTTTATCTACTTACTGAGGATAGTAAGAATGAAAACAAGCGTATTTTTCTTCTTAACGCAGTCTGCAAGAACTGTGTCTATATATATACACACATATGTATGTATGTGCATATGCACTTACGTATGTAAACTGTATGCACCAAAGCAAACGAACTATCATACAGAAGTATTGCCAGTTGCCTCTAAAATTTACTTCAATGTTAATTAAACAGTACAAAATGAAAACCAATCAAATAACTCACAGCTCAAATACAAATGTAGAGTCTTTTCTGACTTGATCCCTTTTTTTCCCTCAAGAAAAAAAAATCAGTAAATTAAATTACTCATGGCTAAAATAGTATCAAGAGAAAGAATTATCTGTGAAACTGGTTGACTTGGATTGTTTTCCAATTAATATATCAAACATAACTGGCATTAATTGAAAGAGATCTGTGTTTTGGTTTGCATATTAATAATTTATAGTTTATTATGACTCTTATTTTGTAATGTATGTTTGTATAAAAGCTTGTTAAAGAATGTTAATAATGGGGAAGTTTCCCTTTAATATTACTTGAGTTGTCTAAAATCTAGGCGTCCAGGCTCCCTCTATGGTCAGCAAAGAGAGATAAGCAACTTAAAGGAACATGCAGCTCACATTGAGAAAAGTATTTTGTGAAAAACTAGAAGTCAGTGCCTGCTTTAAGTGGATAAAAGTTGATGGCTAAAGTTATGAGAAACAAATCACACTTCTGTGACTGACTTTTACTGCCAGACAATACATTGCAAATAGTTGTGGATGTAGTTTCTTAATATTTTTAGTATTTTTTTGTACAATAGTCAAATTGTATTCAGTGATTTCCTCAAAAGCACTAAATGCTTGAGTTCCAGGTATTTAAAAACTTCTGTGATCTCCTCTCACCAGAGTAGGTGGGGGTTATTTAGAACTTGAGCAATGTGATTTATCAGGCCAGTGCTTGATGCCTGCTGTAGCACAAGATAGCTTTTTAGATGTTTGTGCTTCTGCTTATTGACTCTAAAGGGAGCCTTGGTGACTAGCTCAAATGTAGTTGTTTACAATATCTAGTATTTGAAAAAAACTTTCAATTTCTTGCTAAGAGCCCAGAGCTAAGGTTTTGTTTGTTCCGAACTAGCTGGCAAAACCAGCATTTCCTTCGTTTATTACTGACTTGGAGGACAGATATAATACAGTCTTGGTAAGTGAATAAAGAGCAATCGCTCTCCTTTACGAATCAAGAGTTGTGATATTTTAAATATTTGGAACTATTAAGTTATTTGCAACTATGTAAAACCTGCATGTTTGTGTTGTATAAAACTGTTATTAGTTTCTGTAAAAGCATGTAATATGCAACTGTGTTAAGCAAGGAAGTTAAGTTTAATGATCTTTAGTGTCTCTGGGTATTTCTGACCATGTTACTCTGGCAGCCTGCCCTTTAACAATGGGCAGGCCATATGGACATAAATCTTTGGTATGAATAAAATATTAAAGACAAAGTTTGATTGCAATTCTAATATCCTTGCTTTTTAATTAGACAGCTTTTTTGAAACTAGTTAGTGTGACTGGGTTATTTAGGTTGCTTTTGATTATTTTGATATTTAAAGGCATTCTACTTTTTGTTTAAAAAGTAAATATAGTCCTTGAACATTTCTGAACATTCTTGAAGTTATTTTCTCTGTTTAGAAATTATTAAACTGCATTTCAATTTTAGATTTCAGGAAAACTAAGATTACTATTTAAAGACATTTTTATAGGGTACTTAAAATGAAATCAAAGGAGCTAAGTATTTCTGTAGATGGAGCCTTGGTGGAGGTTCTGTCAACCGTAAAACCTTTTGGATTTACTGTCCGGTTGTTGTAACTCCACATGCAGTAAGACAAGCAACCTTAAAGTGAATTTCCTGTAAGAGATTTTCAGGTAAGTGTTAATCTGCAACGCACAAGTAGGATTTGTGAAGCATGGAACAAAAGCTAGAGTAAGTAATAGACTAACCCTCTTTTCTGAGAATAATGTCATACTTTTTTTTTTTTTTTTCTTCAGTTACATGTTATGCTTGTTAAAAATAGGGTGGCATTCTGAACTTGAACTTGTTGGGTGTTTTTCCTAAACTGGCCTTAGCCATTACTGAGGAGAATGCTCCTCTATAAACCCTGAAATGATCTAACTGGAAAACTCCTTTAATTCATTTTGGTGGTTCTGGTAAACAGTTCGTAAAAACGTGCAACATAACTGATCAGAATCTGTTGCCAAGTGGGTGATTGCTTAATGCACTAAAAAGAAAATCAATGATGAAGGTTTTGTTTAAATTTGTTCTGAGACTGTTGCCACCAATCCAGGCTAAAGGGTTCCCCTACTTGTCACTGGTCAGCCTTACAGAATAGTGAAAAGCATTGCTTTTACATTTTGTTTTGTTTTTTCATACCTTCAATCCTCATGAAAACTGAACTCTTCTGAAAAGTTCCTAACATTGGTTTATTCCATTTCATTTTTTTTAATCGTTCAGTCACACCTAGAGGAGGATCATTAAGGTGAGAACCACTGTTAGTCCCAAGACTGCAAGGAGTGAACCAACAGCTGTAATGAACAACTTTCAGTAGAATTTCAATGCTGTTTTATGTGTATTTTGAAGACTTTTTTTTTTCTTCTTAGAACTCCTCCTTTTGGTTTTAGGTGAGTAAAAGCCAGGACCAAAAGCTAGATTAGAATGGAAAGTAAAGATTATTTGGACTAAAGTTCACCAGAACAGGGTGCTGCTGTTTAGTGCTGTCTATGGAGATTTACAGCAAGGAGACTGGACAACAGACTTCTTCAATTCATATACTTTGATCAGCAGTAATAAATGTGCAGAGAAAATTATTTTGAAACAAAAGACTACTTGTAAACCTAGTCTGCATAAATGTAAGCTTTTTAATGAGTACAAGGAGAGTTTCCCTCATCATGTTAGAAGAAAACAATAAAGCTAACTTTAGGTGCTGTAGAAACCAAATTCTTAAGACCTAAACTATTACTAGTTTATTTTTGAGTGTCCTGTCCTCCTCCTAGTTTTGTTACCTGTTGGGAAGCTATATTTCTCTCCAGCTTCCTGTCTCCAGCTCTTACCTTGACACTTCTGATACCTGATCTTTATATACTTCAGTGGTGTTCCTTGAAGAACCATGTGTGCCATGTTTGCTCTTACTGTATTTACCTTTAATGAAAATGTACAGAGACAGTTGTTTCGTAGTCTCCTGAATACCTTCTCTCTCAGAAGCATGAATCATGTTCTGGGAAGCTGAGGGGTCATTACCAAACACTACGTCACATCACTGTGTTGTAAACTGCAGAATTATGGCTGCACAGACGTTATAATGTACCTGGTTTAAACTTATATTTCAAACCTGAAGTTTTCCTTCTGGGATTATACACCCCCACTGTAATAATGAAATAAAATATTAATAATAATACTGTAATAATAAAATGCTACAGTTTATAAGGAATGCAAAAGTTGTTGCAGGAATATAGAAAGACAGACTATGCTTCTAGAGAAAATTAATAAATGTTTGCAGGTAATATGTTTTAAACATGTGCACACATTTATTGAAGACTATATAAATATTTAAAGCAACTACAAAATAAATCAATTTTGATAAATCGTGCTCAGTAAAGACCAGAGTAAAAGTTACATCTGCATTTAGTTCCCTTTTACCTATATTTTTGGTTTTTAACTGTACGCTGTTTTTCTACTATTCTTATAAGTAATGTAAAAACTTCTGGCCTATTAGAAAAGAGACTTTAAGCATTAAAACCCCTGTAGTTTGCTCACTGAGTGCTGCTTTAACAATGATGTTTCTAAAAGTACATCTTGGGGTGGTGGTATTCTGGCAAGTCTTCGCTATACAGTTTGAACTATCTGCTGTAATGATGGTGGAAAAAGTCTGCTTTTCCACCAGCTTATTTCAATTCAGCCAGTGGTATTAGTTTCTTAGTAAAGAACTTGGTCGGTATAACTACATCCGTGCTAGGTTTTAGCTGTTGTGGTAATTCATACCTCATCCAACTTGGCTAGGCTGCAAAATTGGTGACAAAAGATTTGACTGAAAGATATGTCAGTTTTCCATAGCTCTTTTTGAACACTTCAGGATTTTCATGTTTTCAGCATATGTGCTCATGAAATACACCATTTAGTATGTATACCTGAAAAGTTTTCCTTTGCTGTGATTTAAAATGCATGATGTAATGTCTGATCTGTTGCAGCTTTCACTCTATAATTTGATTGAACCAAGAATGTTTTTTTTTTTTTTTCAGTGATCAAATATGTTGCTCTGGAATAAGACCTGTTTCCATGCCAAAGAGCACATTTTAGTTTTCTTTGGGTAGAAGAATCTTATCTTTGTCTCTGTATGATACTTTCCAATTAGTGAAAGTTTTATTCAGTCAAACCCAGGGCTTCATGAACAGCTTTACAAAAAAGTTCCAGATGGAAGGGTGGCTAGTCTGCAACTGGATGTAATAATAAACATTAAAATTATAGACATATAAGCATTATAAATGTTAGCATGCTCTTCCTTTTTTTCATAAAAAGAGAAAAAAGCCCCACAACCCAACAACAAACACCAACCAACCAACTGCAATTATTTTAACCTGTCAACCAGGCTCCTATTCCACTTCTTTGTGGATATCAAAGTAAAAAAATTGTTCCAACCTTCAGAAGTTGAGATACAGAAAGCAAGTATCATCTGCCTCTACCAGGGAGAGGCTGAAAGAGGAAGAGGAGAAAGTATCTTGGTTAGCAACAAACCCAGGCCATATGAAGGTGTTTTGTAGCTCGGTTGGCCACAAAGCTTAAAAAGGAAAGACAAGACAACTTCTCTTTTTCATATTAGCAGCTTGCAAATCTGTTAGGATAATCCTGGTGACTGTATCTAGTGTTCAGGTGTAAAACCTTGTAAAGCTTATTACTAAACCCAGTTTTGCGGTTGTATTCACAATTAAGATCCTTGTTAGCTGATTGCGCCTGTATAATAGGGATTCTGCCCAGACTATCAGGCTTTTTCTCAATAACATATTGAAGTTTGTATCCACAACTGGGTGTTTCAAGTACTGTCTTTTTGTAGCTACTCAGTTATAGCTCTATTGCATGCAAATAGCATTGATGATACCAATGGCCTGTAGTTAGCTTTTTGCTTTAAAGACATAATACAACAAAAGTTGGTTCTCTTTGAGTGGACTGGCACTTCAGCTGAGTTCTTAGCCTCTTCTAATGCTCTCTTTGCCACTAACTTCTGTTAAAGAAGCTGAAGGCTTGCAAAACAAGTCAACATTGAAACTTAAAATAGCATATATTGCTTAATTCTATTATAAGTAGCACAAGGAAAATATGGTATTGTATACCTGATCTTTCCTGTCTGACAATATAATACTATTTTTATGTTTATTCATGCAGATACAGTCAACTCGCTGTACAACAGATGAGCCCTAGCTAATGCTACTGTGATACCTTTTAGCTATGGTAATTTAAGGTAATGCTGCTTAATTTGGCCTGTGATGGGGAAGGCTTAAGATCACTTCTATTTGCTTCAGTAGTATATGCACATAGACAGCATTACCATAGGTCAGATTATTCACTATAAAACATAATAGTCTGCTCGTGTATTTGTATGTCAAACTTAACTGTGCATATTTTGGTACAGAAAATGTCTTGTAAACCTAGATTTCAAAGCCCACTAGAGGTAAATGCATTTTAAGGAACAGAAATGTAATTAGGCCGTGAGTGATCCTGAAAAAATCCATTTGCAGATCTTCAGTGGAAGAAAACTTTGGAATTGTAGAGTTTGATTTGCCAGCTTATCCCAACTTAGATATTACATGGTAGTTAGTAGACAGGAGGACTTTTTACAGTTTGAATTTTTGTAAATCTTTTCTTGTTTAGATTTATTCCTCTAGGATAGCCTTGTAACATCTTACACCAGTGATGTGTCCGCTCCTGAATTAGAGGAAGTGTGGCATTGCCTACTGTCAGTGAAACAGGAGGAACTGGTGGCAAAGACACTGTTAGAGCAAATAATACGAAGAAAATGAACTTGCTAAACATGTTCCCAAACTTCTTGTTGAATGACTGAGAAGCAACTAATTAAGCTGACTTGAGGAATGTTTTCTGGCATGGGCTAATGATGTTACTTGTCTGTAGTAGTATTCTGATGTGAATATGCTACTCATGAAGGACCTTTTTAGAGTGGATTTCTTTTGTTCAGGTGTAATGTTTCTCAGACTTTGGGGGTTTATCTTTTCTAATGTAACACCTTCCTTCTGATCATGCCAACCAGTAGCTTCCTATCATTAATTGCTGGCAGTGACTTGGTTTTACAGGGCAAGGGTTATAATTATTAGCTACAGTTGAAAATGCTTACCCTTCTCACCCTGGGGAGCCAAGCTGTTGCTAGCAATTAAAGGTAGTTAGCTGTTCCCTGCCTTATGTAAACATTTGCAGTCAGTAATTACTACTGCTTCACACTTCTTTGCCCTGGAGGAACTGAACTGTTCCAGTAATGTTTTGTAGTAATTTGTTTTTTTGTTTTTTTTTCTTTTTTCTTTTAGATTTTGTTGTAATTATTGTAGTTTAACCTTATTTTTCCATTTAAAAATAATTGTGATGTTGTTGACCTTTCAAAACCTGTTTGGAACTTGTAACCATGTTGGGAGTTGCAGCCTAGTTTAAGAAATACTTGCTGAAGGATTATGAAGTATTTAAATGCTTTAGCCACCTTTCATGCCCTCCCCCCCCAAAAGTTGAACTATCCCTTCATCTGTATGACTGAACAGGTTTTTTTGCCTTATAGAAAGACTTTACAGAAGGCAAAAATGTAATTGCTCTTGTGATCATCCAAGAGATATTGTCCCCATGCCAAGAAGTTGCATGTGTTTGTCTAGATTGTCGTGCCTCTGTGTTTCAGGTAGATATATTAGTTCAGAAATGATCAGTGGCTTGCCGCTTGCTCCTTTCAAGTTGCACTGTTCTGTCTCTGTTGCTTTATTTGCTGCTCTGTGTAGAGGTAAGGATGTAGCAAAGTTGATAGACTTACTTAAACTGCTCAATCTATTTGGTCTTTCTATTGAATCTCTCCTCTTGGCAAACACTTTTTTTTTCTGTTTTCTGTTCTCCTGTAAACTCAGATTGGCTTTCTGAATCAGATGCCATTTTGCTCGTTGAAAACAAATATAATTTAGAATGATTTTGATGCAAATAGACTGAAATTTCAGTCATTTATATCAAATATAAAAATATTGTATATTCAGTCTTACAATGTCTGTCTGAACAATGAAATCCTGGCCTATTAATTCACTGGTGAAGTTTTATAGTACATAATGAAAGTAAAATTTTAATTTAGTCTCACCCACTTTATTTTTTTTCATACTAGTAGGCCAAGGACTACTGGTATATGAACTCATATTGTCTCTGTGTTGCTTTATGGCATAGAATTGACCACTCTTTGCCCCCCTTCCTCTGCTCCCCAGCACGGTCCTTCATGAAACCTGAAATACGGTTTCATTCTGTTGCCTGGTGTCTGAATCCCATTGTAACTGAAATAGCCTCCCTGCACGTTGGCTCAGTACCTCTTTTGTTTTGGTTCTCCTTTTCAAAATACATATAGATCACCTGTTATTACGGAGGATTAAAAGAACTCTTTATCAATAGGAATGTGTTTGGATACTGGGTTATAATCCAGTAGTCTGAGGCAGACTGTGCCCCTGCACTTGGTTGAACATGGAGAGAGAGATGGGGAAGCTGTTACTCCACGCTATTACTTCCAGTAGCCAGGCTAAAGAAAGCTCATACTGCTTACATACGCTGCCCTAAAGTCCAACGTTATTTGTATGCCTGACTTCTCAGACTTTGCAGTTTATGATGTTAGTAGTCCTTCTGGATTACTGAGGTGGTAAATTGCCCAATAGTTGAGTGATTCTCCCAATAAACAACCAATATTTAGATATACCGTGTTCAGGTTTGCATTTGAACTACAGGAGGACTTTGTGCTACCCATTACACAGTTTACCAGATTTCTCATTGGTATGGCAGTATTCAGTCTTGTTCATTATTATTGAAGTTGGTTAACTTGATCTTCATGGAGTTGATTGGCTTTGTAGTTCATAGTCAGTGTTGGTATCCTTGGGTGCTTTTTGTTTGTGTTTTGTGTGGAGTTTGTTTGCTTGTTTTGGGGCTTTGTTTGTTTGTTTTGCTGTTCTTAGGTTGGTTTTTTTTTTTTGTCTTAAGGCAAATGTAGTACTAGGACTCTACTCTGTTTTAATCCTTTCCAAAGTTTTCAGCCTAAAAGTTCTCAGGGAAGTAGGAGGAGGGAATCTACTTAAGTTTTGTTTTTGCAGTCATTTTATGGTAGTTTTGTTCTGTGTGTTACAAATTTTTTATAAGTGAGGAATCTTCTCCAATTAGATTCTTGCCTTGTTTCCTGAGAACAATTTTTAAAATGCATATCAAGATAGACACTGGTAAGATTTCTAAGGTGCCAGATGAAGTAGGTACCTGAATAAAGGTAAGTTAAGCTTTGATTACTTTAAAAGTGGTCTATATCCAGATGATGACAGCTGCATTTTCACATTGGAGAAAAAACAAAACAAAAACACAGCAAAAGAAAAACAGACTAACCCCTGCAATTTGGTCCAATTGTTGATACAATCTGTATAAAAGGTCCTGGTCTAAATATGCGTAGATGCTGAAATATTTCTTTTGGTGGTACTTACTATTTAGGTAGGTACACACAGGTTTGAAAGCACAGAGAAATCTAGAGAACTTCTGTACTTCACCTGTTCTGAAAGTCTTTACCAGATTTTTTTTTTACAGTATGCTTTTTTCATTTAATGGTCATATCATGCTTTATAAATAGTTCAATTTGTAGAGATCATTGCCAGTGTAATAGAAATGTCACTCCTATTGAGATGCAAGTACCTCCTGCATTGCACGTTCACTTCCTCAAGCAAGTTTTATTTTCTCTATTTTAAGTCCATTTCCAATGTGTTTATCATGGTAATTCTTGTCTGTTTTCACTTTAGACAGTAGTTGAAATTAGGCTTTTGAATATTAACTTGAGCAGAAATGTTTTTTTCTCATTTAGTTCTGCTGTAATTGGCTACTCAGGTCTACCTGATTTTTAAAAGAGAGTCTTCAGGGGATGAGTCTTGGCAAATCTGAATTTAAAAAGAAGCATACAAAAGCTGTTAATTTCTTGTTTGATAATCTAAAGGGAAGTGTTCATTATTATGATGTGATTGAAGGTATCTATTTCAAAAACATGATGTTTTTAAGCAATTCCTCATTTTTACAGAATTCCCCAATTTATGCTCATATTTTAGTGGCTGACTTGTGATGGACGGTTTTGCTTACAAATAATTAGTAGCCCCTGAAGTTTATTTTCGTTTTTTTAAAGGTACTGTTTATTATAACCAAATAGTCAGGATTGAAAGGGAACAGTCTCAGATAAATTTTACTTGCAAATTGTTTCCTATTCCACCAATCCAGAAATCACAGTGTAATACCTATTTTAGTGTAGCTTTAGATGAGGGTTGTTAGGAGTGGCCTG
Source organism: Falco naumanni (assembly GCF_017639655.2). NCBI lineage: Eukaryota > Metazoa > Chordata > Aves > Falconiformes > Falconidae > Falco > Falco naumanni. The sequence goes on along the minus strand of NC_054055.1, from coordinate 16,108,803 downwards.
GTTTCTCTCCTTCTTTTTCGTAGCCCAGGAAGTATCGACTGGGAATGCTGGATGAGAGGATAGTTCCGATGGGATCAAAAGCAAGAAAATCAAAGAACCCTATTGGCTGTCTGGCTGACAGGTGTAAAACAGGAGTACCCATCAATATGGTTTGGTGGAACAGAGTCACAGAAAACAATTTACAGGTAAAATTATTGTTTATTAGTCACTTTTTCAGTATTTTGGGTGCTTTATTTTAAATTTTGAAAATGTTAGAAGCAGTTACTCCAAATATAGGTTGAGACCAGATCAAATATGTATTTCACAAAGTAGGCATAGGGCCCTCTGGGACAGTGACTTGGAGATGTTTTATTCTCTTCACCCATTGCTGTGCTATGTATTTTGCTCGATTGTTATAATCAGTGGAGGAGGAGCAAAAGTAAGCATTATATGTATTCTAAAAGCAAACATGCACAACCTTTTATTTTAATTTTCATGTTTGCAAGGTTTCTATTGGTAAAATTAGTGTTTTGTTAAAATGATTGACACTTAATGCCAATAAATTCCCTCAGCAGAGAATTTGGAGGTGTAACCACCATGATGAGAAAGTGTAAATTTTCAATTCTTATGTTGGGATAGTTTATATTTCTCAACTTTTTTGTTAAACTTTATTGTTACTTTACTTTATTCCCGAATTTTCTTCAGCTCCTTAAGAGGGGACATGTACAGCTGAATTTGAGCATATCTGTACGGAAGTAGCAGGTTATCCTTGGGTTTACCATTAATTAGCCTTCGTTATCGTCTAGGAGGAATCAGCTCAGTGTCCATTAACATGGAGTTTAGGTGGAAATTATTATAGTGGTGGGAACTGCAACACTGCTACTAATATTATTCTGTACTTGTGTAGTGCTTTTGATTCTTCAGAGATTGTTGTTTCAGTCTTTTTCTGTGAGGGTTATGTTCTTTTTGATGTTCTCTAAGTGAGCGGAATGGGTAAATTGACAACAGACTGATAAATAGAATTTCTGGCACCTTAAGAGTTTCTTTCAGTTTCCTAAATTCTGCCATGTAAGGGCCAACACGAAGCTCATATGAGAGCCCTTCCATACCAATACTAGTTTTGCATTACTTGATGTTTGGATATCTTTGTGTTACTGATACTGGAAGTCATGGACAGCATGATGCAGGCAAATGGATACTACATTGTGTAGGGGCGTTTGGGCTTAAGTCCTTTTGCTGCTGGGAGCCGCACAGCCACTGGTGAAGGAAGATGAAGCAGAAAGGAAACATTGGCAGAAGGACCAGGTAAGGTTTCAGAGGAGTGGTTGGAGCCTATGAAGCACTACTTTTCTCAAGGGAAAGAAGATTGACAGATTGAATTTGTTGTGTGTGTCTAATGGGAGTGTAAATTAGTAGACAGTTCTGAGAAGAGTGGATCAGAAAATTGATCTTTGAATTTCAGATGGACATGAAAGGGCGGGAAAAGCTCCGTTTGTACTCATCCTCTGTTTTCTCTGCTGTTCAGTGTTGCAGCAAGGTTTGTTTTTGATCTGCTCCACTTAGAGTAGAGCAAAAAACCAATGCTTCTGGAGGCTGGAGAGCCAGTAGTGTGAGAAATGGAGCTTCTGGGCAGGAGCAATTATCTTCTCAGAACCTATGCTCTCCAAAGTTGTGTTGAAAGTGTGGCAAAAGGAAGCTCAAGGTCCCCTAGCTTTCTGAGGTTAGCAGTAGTAGCTTGGGATTGGTTGCAGAGCATGTGGCTT